>NC_135329.1:130807518-131108143 GCF_023851605.1 Tamandua tetradactyla | reverse complement strand
ATATTATTCTCTTTGCTATTATCAAGAGCAGCAATAACTGCCACCCCCCACTCTTTCCCATAATTTGCAAAGGAAGGCACTTGCAAAACTCCATGTTTTATATTTAACGCCGATGATAGTTTTATTGATGTGTATCATACAGAGGCAAGACATAACAGTAATAGAGATGTCTACCTTGACATCTCTAGAAGCTTCATTCTGTTTTAACACAAAGCATCCTATAAATACCATGTTAGACTTGCCGACACAATTTTGTGTCTTAGACTATAGAAAGGGCAAAAAAGATCATTCCTCCTCTGGATTTAATTGTTTCCAATAAAGTGTAACTAGTTGGAAGTGACAAGAACCTTATTGGAAAGCAACTCATCCTAGAGTTTGAAAAATCCAGTAGATGTAATCAGAGATTTTAGGAAAGTGTATATATCAGAAACTTCTAAGGAAACATAGGTGTTCAATCCATAGCTCCAGTAAAGAAGAAAAGTTTTAGAAATAAAAATTTAGTATTGTAATTACAAACTGACCTGCTGAGGATGAATTGGGGGAAGGGGACAACAATTGAAACAAATCATTTGGCTCTCTACAAGGCTTGGATATTTTAGCAGGCCTCCTAACAAAAGATGGGAAAAAGATACTCAAGAAGGTTTAACGTACTGGCCCAATGGTATGTAAACAATACACGACATTCAAAGGGAAGAATGTTATGAAGATTGTGAAAACTGGAAAGGAAAACAAGAACTAGGTTTTAAAGAACTGTGTTTAGAGTAGAATGTACAAATGCTCTAATGTTAGAAAATCACAGTGAAAAGCAGATGTTATAATGTTAAAAGTGTTGATGGTGACAAAGCAGCCCCATCCTAAGTTAGAGAGAGGCTCATGGCACTGGAAAGGGTAGATCAACCACGGTTAGGAGAATGGAGGCATGTACCGTACCAATCAGTTCAGGTTATAGGGATACCAGGATAAAGGACCAGATGGAAACGGTGACAGTGGTAATGGTCACAATTTATCTACTTTAAAAACAGATAAATTTTCCAGACACATTTAATGAATGAAGCTGACCAGCTGTAATTAATTTCTTAATTGTGAAATTTCAAAATTGTGAAATATGGGAAGTCTTCTCAGAATCTCATGATTACTGCAGGCTGTTGCAGCTTTGTTCTTTATTTCAAAAAGTGTATCTGCTCAGAAAGAGTATTTCAATACAGTTAATGAGCAGGTTTAGGTAATAAAATAATATGGATGGGCAGTGCGACAGTGGCTCAGTGGCAGGGTTCACACCTGCCATGCCAGAGTCCCAGGTAAGATTCTTGGTGCCTACCCATGCCAAAAAAAAGATATGGATAACAGAATTGGCTTTTTTTTTTTAATGTTTTTAAAATTGTGAAATGTAACATCTATACAAAAAAGCAATACATTTGCAAGTACATTTATAGAATAGATTTTAGAGTTTGACGTGCATTATAGTTCCATTTCTTCTAGCTGCTTCAGGACACTGGAGACTAAAAAAAATATCACCTCGAAACCCTACCTTCTCTGTATAACTCCACCATCACCTTTGATCTTTCTCACCCCTTTTAACTTTTTCATGTTGGAAAGGGGCTGTTGATAATACGGGATAGGGGAATGGAACTAGTTGATGTTCTGGAGAGGTTGGCCCCTCTGCATTTCAGGACTTATCTGGTCCAAGGATCCATCTGGAGGTTGTAGGTTTCTGGAAAGTTACCCTAGTGCATGGAACCTTTGTAGACTCTTATATAATACCCTAGGTGTTCTTTAGGATTATCAGGAATGGTTTTGGATGGGACTTGGCAAGTTATGATAGGTAGCAATGTTTAACTGAAGATGTAAGAGTGTAAGAGTGACCTCCACAGTAGCCTCTCTCAGCCACTGATACCCTATTTGTTCCATGTCTATTCCCTCTTTTGGTCAGGATCGTATTATTGATTCTACAGTGTCAGGCCAGGCTCATCCCTGGGAGTCATCTCCCACACTGCCAGGGAGACTTTCATCCCTCAATGTCATGTCCCACATAGGGAAAGAGCGATGATTTCACTTGCAGAGTTGGCCTTAGAGAGAGAGAGGCCACATCTGAGATCCTCTGGAAGTAACTTTCAGGCATAACTATAAGTAGTCTCATCTTCTCTGCTATATACATAAACTTCACACAAGCAAGCCTCAAGATCAAGGGCTTAGAATTGGATTCTTTTATTGCTCCTTGACTGTCACACATTCTTCTTTTCCCTCTCTAAAATCAAGCCAAACGAATTCCGTTTGGCTGTGCTACCATCTTATTTTTCTCAGTCAGACATCTCAGGCAAATCTATAGACAAATGAGTTGAAGGTTGACATTGCTTCTGTTTTCTTGCTACCATATCCTTTGCATTTTGCCTTCAGGCTCTCAACTGAAGCTGCTCTGACATCTTTCACCTCCCTTGTTTTCTCTAGCTTTATTTCACCATTGTCTCCCCCTCCTCCTCAACTCTTTTGGTTTTGGTTTTCTTGGCAAGTTACTCTGTAGCCCCATCCTCTCATAGAGTTATTCGCCACTGTTCCCAGTTTTCTACTTTTGAATACTTATTATCCCCTCAAATTTGGCATCATTTCCTCCTCCCTCTTCAAAATAACACGTTTCCATCGTTTAATCTAAAATTGAAGCTTTGGAGCAATCCTTGACTACGCCTTCCCCCTTTCCCTATTATAGCCTTAGTCACCAATTCCTGTAAATTCTTCAGCCCTTCCTCTTCTCACTGCCATATTTGGGTGGTCCTTCCTGCCTCCCTGTACTGTAACAAGTGAGAACCATTTGTTTATGCTGCTGCCTCATCTCAGATGCCCCCCGCCCCCCAATCTCCCCTGTTCTTCAATGCTAAGCTCTCCCTACCTCCTTCACACATGGACCACACTAATAAATCTCTGTATTTTTATTTTAAATGCATTACCATCTTACAGTCAGCCTCATATTCCATCACAGTTCTGTCCTCTGTGTGCCTGCTCCACTATTTAACAGCATGTCCATGATAGCATATAATGCTGAGAGCATACCATCGTCACAGATTTCTTACCCAGATGTAAAATCATCATTGTCAAGGCTGCTAGCTTTTGGCACCCTGGAGCATCTACCACATTGCTAGCAAGTGTCAGAATCTCAATTAATAATCTGTAAATTGGGTCAAATAATGCTTTATATCATAATATTATGGTCAGAACTAAATGAAGAAATGTAAGTAAAGTACCTGGTCCACTGTCTGGAAACATTGCTGCTGAACAAATACTAATTTTTTCCATTCCTTCGCTCCTCAATATACTAACTACAGGAATAAGCTTAAATTAAATCTAGTCCAACATCTAAAAATAAGGAGAAAGTATACCAGATGATGATCTTGAAAGCTGGGAAAGCCAGGAATGTGGGTTATGTTAACATATAACCTCCAACTTTCTCTCCTTGAGGCTGTTTTTTTTTGTACTTGCAGAAGACTAATTTCAGCCTCATGCGACTCATCCCTGATTTCCTGTCGTAATAATTTCTACTGCATGCAAAATCTTCCATTGTGTCCAAACAGTTGTTATTATTATTTTTTTTAAGAAAGCAGCATTTGTGTACCACTATTTAGTCCCTGCTCTTCTTCCTGCTCTTCAGTGCATGATCGTGTGTGCATGTCTCTATTGGCAGAGGTGGGATGGCTTAGAGGTTACTGTGGAATTGACCTAACTTGAAAAGATGTAGGTAACTCAGGTGCATCAGCCGCTTATTTTAAAGGAGAGAACAGTCTATTGATATTAAAACGAAATGGGATATTTCTTCCCCTTCAACCTTCTACAAGACAACCCTTTTCTCATTCCCAAACCAATCCTTGGCCAACCAACTTCTTTCTTTTCACTCAATCAACTTCTAAATGCTTTCGAAGTATGTGGGTAAACATAATTTTAATATAAATGTGAAATTAAATCTAGCTTACAATATTGTAGCCTGTTCCTAATTAAAGGGAAATATTTTTGAAAGATAATCAGTTTCTTGGTTGTAATACCCAATATATTTTCATTTCCTGTCCCTTAGTTTTCTGTTCTCTGCAAGCTTTCCGTATCCTTTTTATACAGTATAAATCTTAGAAATTTGAAGCAACAACAGGGCAGGTCAATAGAGGTAGATATAAACAATCAAACATAATTTAACACAGAATATAGTAAATATTGTAATCAGTGCAGTGATCTGGGAGAAGTCAGAGGAAGGTGTTCTTAGCCCTGGTATGAAGGGGTGGGGTGGGGTAGGTTTCAGGGAGGAGATATCATCTCAGCTTTAAAAGACAAGGAAGAGAGCTCATGAGGAGTGGAAATTATATTGTTCCTCAGGCCTCAGAACAGTCTAGGAAGTACAGGAGTTGGCTTGGATGTTGAAGAAAGCAAGAGGACAGTTGATTCTAGCTGAGGTTGGCAGTTGTTAGCCAGAGCTCTTGGTGGCCAGAATAGAAAGTATGAGGCTGGAAATGCAGGTTAGGGGCGTATGTTAAGACCTTGAATAGTAAGCTAAAAAGTTAGGAATTTATTCCTTAACTAACAGCAAAGAAGGACTCAGCCCTTTGGAGTGGAAGAGTGGCATATTTCTGTCATTTTCCCCTCTCAGATGGTATTTCTGAAAAGAGTAGGAAAGTTGGCTTGAACCGAGGGCAGTGATAAGAAATGGGGAGGGGAGAGGCTAGAGAACCACTGGGATGGATGTCTTGGAGATAGGAACAGAGACTTGTAGCATGATTAGACTCAGGAAAGAAGAAAACTGCAAAATTGACTAAAATTACAAAATTTGACTGTAAGGTTTTAGCTTAAGGGGAAAAAACTTCATTGGCTGAGAGAGAGCACACAGGTTGGTACCAACTGCTACAGTTCCCTTGAAGACCCTAAACTCCAGCTTCTTTCTGTTCCCAAAGAGTGGCCATGCTCTCATTCAGATCATCGACACCGAAGACCCAATAAACTGAATGTTTTACTGAAACCACTAGCTTTTATTTGTCTGATTTTAAAAGAATGTTTTGAATTCTTAAGCAGTCTATTTCTATCCAGGAATAAAATAATCTTCCTTTTTTATACAACTGGGTTAGGCTCCTTTTAGGGCAAAATTTGAAAGTGAAGGTATTCTAGTAAAATGAATGTGTTTTTATCCTTAGTCAACTTTACCTTATTTTGAAGTTACTTTCACATTTTACTCTGAAAGTAACAATGGGCCTGCCAGATCCAGAATTCTGAAATCCCTAGGTAAATCTGGTAATCCTGTGGAATTTATAGGAACTGCATGTAATAGGAGAGACCTTAAATTCAAAACAGAACCACGATACTACAATGAAGCAGGAAAGTCATTGCATCCAAAAGGAACCCAGTTCTGACTTTTACATTGAAGAGAGAGCTTGGAACCACCTGACTAAAATTGATTTGATTCTATGCTCAATTTTACACAGCTGCCTGAATCCAAGAGGCCTGAATGTATCTTGAATGATTACATTTATTTTAGAGAAAAGCACACGTACGTTCCACACAGGAACATTCAGGTAGCTGTGCTGAACAGACATAAAAGATATTAGACTAAAGATTTAATTGCCTCTGTTCAGCATCATTCTAAATTGAGGTATCTGAGTCTTACAAACCAAAGCTCTTGATGTAGGGTTAAATTACAAGCTAATATAAGGAAATGAAGTTGCTTGAAGGTGTACTTTATTCTTCAGATGTTGTCTTCTAGGCAAGTTGTTAAGAAGCACTTTGTTGTTGTTGATGGTGGTGATTGTAATTGTGGTGTTAACTCACAGGAAAGGCTGATTGTTTTTTCTTTAGTATCCAATATATTGCAAATAATTTGAGACAGTCATGTTGAGTTGTATTGTATTCCAAAGTCATTTAGCTTTCAGGTTTTTTAAATTACTGAAAACCATGTAGTACATATTTGTTTCTCAATTTCTTTGAAAGGCATGGAATAGAAACGCTAATAAGTAGAAAGTAGTGGAAAAAGCGTTCTTCTCTCATTAAGTGTTGTGCTGATTTGAAAATAATATGTAAAACATGGCCAGAAAAGCCATGTTTTAATCCTGATTAAATCTTGTGGAGGCAGCCTTTTCTTTTAATCGTGATTTGGTACTGTAGGTTGGAAACTTTTGATTAGATTATCCCACAGAGGTGTGGCCCCACCCATTCCAGGTGGGTCTTGATTAGTTTATTAGTCTTTAAAAGGGGAAACATTTTGGAGAAGCCTCAGGAACAACAGAGCCAACACAGAGAGAGAGCTGACACAGATGCCAACACTTGGAGAACAGAGACACAGATGTTTGAAGATGCCTAGAGCCCAGCAGATGTTGCCATGAGATGTTAAGCAAGCCAGAACCTGGAGAGAGCTAAAGGAAGCCAAGAGATGAGGGTCAGCCCCAAAGAAGGAAAATGAGAAACCTCACAGGAACAGAGGATGAAAGCAACAGAGTCCAGGAACAAGGGCCTAGCAGATGCCAGCACGTGACTACCCAGCTGATAGAGGTGTCCCAGATCTATTGACCTTCCTTGAATTAAGGCCTTTTCACCTGGATGCCTTAGTTTGGACATTTTTACAGGGGTTAGAACTGTAAACTTGTAACTTACTAAATTCTCCTTTTAAAAAGCCATTCTAGTTCTGGTATATAGTATTCTGGCAACTTGCAAACTAAAACAAGTATGTACCTTTTATTTTAATAGTTTTCTTTACTAACCACTATGTTTTTTTTAAAATCTTCACATGAAATGGAGTGAAATTAAGATGATGCGTTTCAACATAAAGATGATCATAGAAAATCTTGCTATTTTTTGTTTCTATTATGATTTCACCCATTTTACACACTTTATTAATATTGTAAATAATAGGATTCCTTGTAAGTTCTAAATGTTTTGGTTCTGTAAAATGGCTGAATTTTACTCTCTTAAGCATCTTTTCTTCATTAATAACTCTGAAAAATTCTCAACACATAAAATAATAATAGGAGTATTTCCTGGGACTAGACTTGCTCCTGTTATTGATAGCAAAGAGCCAATTAGAGCTCTGTTAAATAAGTAATACACTGAGGGCTTAAATCAAGGAACCTGGGCATTTTGCTGAAAAATGTGAGCTACAGCATGAAGTTTTCAGACTGTCTGATTCTTTTAAAAAGGCATGCTAATCTACTGAGTCAGCATGTTGAGTCACTAACTTTAATTTAACTCTCTCATCATGAATAGTATTCCAGTAAAGTGTCATATAGTTAAACAGCTTCACACATGAATTAGAGCCTGAGCAAATATATAATCTTTGTGATTTATCTTCTAGAAATAGAAGTCAGAGCAGATTTGAGAATATAGTTGCAATAGCTGAATCTTCTTCGCCATTCATTTCCTAGATGAGCCTAGTGATTTACTTGCTCACCTTCGCTGCTTAATAACCCTTCTTGGTATAGAAGAGTTCTAGCATTTCAGGAAATAATTTGGGTACAGTAGATCTTTGACGTACCAAGTTATAGTCTGTGGACTTTTGGAGATCCTGCAAGTTCACAAAAATACTTTTAGTATAAAAGTAATCCCCCCCAGGAACTACCTCTTTCCAACAGCAAGCCGTCTCTTTCTTAGATTGCCCTCTATTTTCCCTGCAACTTTGTCATTAGAACTATCAATTGGGTTTTTGTTTTTTGAGGGAAGTGACCAATTTTCATAAGTTAACATAATATTTAATCCCTTCTTGAGTGGCTGCCTACAAATTCAGGGCAAAACCTTACTGAAACATGGACCTGAGTAGTGGGCTATGTTCCTGCACTGGCTGCGTAGCTCACCTGGCTCTGCGTAAGATACTCACAGTTCAAATACGTGCCTCAGTGAAATAAAAAATTTTTACCCCAAGGAAAAATGAGAAGATTTAGTTATACAGGTTAGAGATTTTCAGTATTGTTTGTGAGTAATTGAAACCTCAAATGTTAAATTTATCATTGCTAAACACCTGCCCTATGGTATGCCTGAGTTTTACTCTTCAAATATTTAGATAGAAAATCTCAGTTATAGCCATTTTCTAATTCGTCCTTGGTCAAAAATTGCTGATAAGCATGGATATTTTACAGATTTAGCTCACCCTTGTTGTCAACTGGTTATTTCTTTAGGATTTCTTTTTATTATTGCTAGGCATACTGAAGAGCCATTCTCCCCATATTGCCCAAGTACTGTACAAGCTGTTGGCAGGCCAAGTTAATATTAACCATAGTAGAAGTTAATTAGGAAGTCAGCACTGAAAATAAGCATGACCACAATTTAAAAAAAAAATCATACCATCCTCTATAAGTACAATATTCCTTTATATGAACGTTGTATTACTATAGTAGCACTTTTACCCAGGGTAGGGGGGAATTATACACTGTTAGATAAAGGTGAAGGCAGTACCAGCAGGAATAAAAGCCTCTTAAGTCTTTATCTGGTGATTGTGCTCGGTTTTATTTAGCATTTCTCTGTTGAGTTACCATGAATCAGAAATTTACAACCTCTTTCTTCTTCTTTTCCCATCTTCATTTCATTATGAATGTGAAAAAATCCTGTGTAAATTGTAAAGCACCTAAGTACTGCTAAGCAGCTAATATTTGTCCAATGTTTACTGTGTGCCAGTAACTGTGCCAAGTTATGAAATCCTTAGAATAACTTTATAAGAGTATCCCCACTTAAAATATGAAGTTGAATGAGGTTTCTTTTCCTCATTGCTGAAGAATAATACAGCTGGTCAGCTGGGACTTGAACTCTGGCAGTCTGACTCTTGAATCTGAACCGCTGTGCTTTACTTCTTTTCCACATGTACTCTGAGTGCCAGTCTCTTATCCTCATCTCCCCCCATCAGCACCCACCCCTCGGTTTGCCACAAGCTACAAAAAAGACCCGATATTTAGTCATGATTAACAGGATTCTGTGATAAGCTTCCCTAAAGTCCACTTGAATAGCCAGCAGAATCAAAAACTCAAAGTAAGGGCTGGAGAAAAAAGAGAAACTCACCTTTCTGGATGTCTAACAGAGGAATCCCTTTTAATGTAGCTGCCTAAGGTACAGCTTGGCAAGATTACACAGCACAGAGAAGGTACATAATTTGTAATTAACCTGATGCCTTAAAGGGTGAATGCATATACAAAAATAAACTTTCTTTTAGGGCTCACTGTCTAACAAATTTTAACTACATTGCTTTGGAAAATAATGGGTATACAGTAGTGTTGTAATTTTACTGTGAGTATAAATCTGATTTAAAAATAAGACCTAGGCATTTTGGGGGTGAAACGAAGCAAGTAGAAGTGAGTGGTGAATCCCATTTTTATCTACATTAACAAATATTTATTAAGCATCATGTTAGTGATTTTGCTAGTACTCTACTAAAATACATTACCTGTCCTTAAGGAGGTTCTTGTCTTTAAAGATGATACCAACCAGAGTGAAATTCACATGTGTGAGGTATAAAGTGCTACAGAGATTAAAAAGTAGGGAGTGATGACGTATGATTAGTGCATCAGGGAAGGTCTGGTATTTGAATGTGTCCCAGGTTGGGGTGAATAGCCCAAGCCCAGGATTGAAAAACAACTAGCTTGGCTGCCTGCCATATTGCGGGAGAATCTTGAAATTCGGAGAAAGGTTTGTACTTTACTGGGACGATGGGGGGATAGAGATTGCCTCAGGATTTGTAGTTGATGAAATGTGAAGTAGGGCATGAGTCCAAGGAGAAAGATGATTCAATGATGAGTGTAAAATTTTGAGTCTAGGAAACTGAGAGTTTGGTGGTATCAATAACAGAAATGTGAATCAGAAGGAAGAGCTTATTTTTTTTCTCGTCTGGGAATTCTCATCTACTCGAAGGGGAAACGTCATTCTGAGTGCGTGTTTGCTTTATGAGTTTGTATGTTTTTTGGTGTGGCTATGAAATGGAGAGAAGTAATGCATCAGTTCCAGACTAGTGACATTTAAATGCAGAAGAAAGACTCGTAACTAAACATATTTATTTGTCAGTTGAAATAGATCTATTCATTTGTTATTCACTGACCATTAGAAACTTGCAGTTGATAATAGAGCCTTTATGGCCAACAGTGATAAGACCTATATATTCCTACAATGCTTTTAATTATTTTCTTACATTTTTATAGTTCACTTTGAGGGTTTAAACTTGAAAAAAAAGTTACTTTTTTGTTTCATAAACAAAGAAATAGCCTGCACTTTGCAACTCCCTTGATTAGGATTATTTGGCTTCACACCAGAGGCTTTGGAGAAGGGATTGTCTAAGAGAACCATGGAACTGGGTTGGAGAACAGGAAGAGGAGTTTCCTTAAAAGAGGTATCTAGAATCAGTAAGGGAGTAGACATAATGCAAACAAACCTGAACAAGTTCGTGGCTCTGCCATGGGCCATGACCTCCATCTTACCTTGCTTCTATGCCCTCATTCCTTGGCCATGCTTAGGTCCAGGTTTGAACTCATGTGCTGAGGACTTCTTTGTCTTCCACATTTTCTCTTTATGCCATAGCATCTTCCTGCCCCTTACTAAGTGCTAAATGTCAGTGAGAGAACCCATATAGGAGACTAACATTTTTTTGAGCCTCAGCATTTACATGCATAATTTTAGATCCAACTTTACAAAGGCCACTTTCCTAGAGTAAAATGGCTGTTTATTTAAAGATTATTAAAAAAAAAAAAAAAAGGCAGTCATTTGTGATTCTGGAAACAGATTGGGCCTGCTAGCCTTTTTGGACAGAAGCACTGATTTTTTCCAATCATTTTTCCAGAATATTTCATCTTCATCCCAAAATCCAGGCCATAAATCATGGAAATATTATCACTGCACCTTAATATATGGCATAGCTTTCTGTTCAGTTCTACTGAAATGTAGTTATTTGTGATCATTCTTAGCTGGCTAGATAATATTTTGTTTCTTATATATTTTTTTATCATGCCTTTTTTCATTGTGCTTAAAATTTGATACTATACATTTAGTTGTTAAGAGCCATACCCATTTTGTTTGTCTAATTTTTTTTGATGTGAAAGAATTGGAGCATTTATTTAATTAAAAATTTATTGAATTGCTTTTCATTTCCAGTCTGCATCACAGACCTTATATCTCTTCTAGTCTAGTAACTATTAACCAGGAGTGCTCACCAGAATTAAAATCGCATGCTCAAGGCCCCTTTTCAGCAGATTCTATGTCAGAAGGTTCAGAGATATATGGAGAGAGGTAGACAGTGTAACACACAGTTATATTGAAGAGTACAGGCTCTGAGCTTCCCAGCTGGCTCTGCCACTTGCCTGGGCAAATTTCTCAACCGTTCTGTGCCCCAGTTTCTTCACCTGTAAGATCTGATAATAATAGTGCCTGCAACAGGGTTTTTCTGGGGACTCTATGAGCTGATACCTGTAAAGTGCTCAGAACATGCTCTGGCACATATTAATGTTAGCTGCTATTGTTATGTTTTTTAAAATCTCCTTTCCCCAGATGATTCTGTTATTCAATCCCACTTAAGAGTTTTTCATTTAGTGCCTTCATGTTACAGTTGAGAAACCTGGGGCTCAGAGAGGGTTAAATGATTTTCTCTGAGTCACAGAGCAAGGAGGTGGCAGGCCTGGAAATGCAGTTCATGTCTCCTGACTCTGACTCTGGAGCTCAAATACCACACTGCTTCTTTCCTCAATTGAAAATAGAATTAGTCCTCTCCATTATCATATTCTATTCTTCTGGATTCCATTGGGAAGAGTGCATTTCTGGGTAAGTTCACTGTTAATAATTCTGTCCCTCTCCGGGCCTCCTGTCTCGGTGGTTCAGGGGCCCTTTGTTGAAGCACCCACCTATCTTGATTTGCCTCTTCACTTTTCATGAGAAGATGGGAATCTACCCTCAACTCTGTCCTTAATATGAGCATGAAATATCTTGTCAAGGAACTTCACTTTGTCTTCTCTACTGCCCAGCTCTTGTCAACAGCTGTTGTAAGAAATCATATTTATGAAGAACTGCCTGGAAGATTTGCAGTTCATTTGTTCATCACAGAGCTTCCCATAGTCATGGCACACTGCAAAAAGGATAATATTTGTGTGGCACCTTGGGGTTAATGGATGAGGGTGCCCCTTGCTGGAGGCCGCAGGCCCCACGTCCCAGGGCCCATGGAATAAAACTTCCTCACAGTTCCAACAGAACAACCCCAGCAGGGAGTTTTCAGATGTTTTTCAGTAGAAAAGATCTTCCATCAAATGAACTTTTAAACAGACCTACATGTGCAAAAATATTTTAAAACTATGTTTTATACGTGCAAACATTCAACAATTATAAAACACATTAGAAAGAACAGTGAGGCAGTTTTGGTGAATTCAGAAATTTGAGATGAAGAACTCTCTGGATGACGGTTGCAAACCACTATCAGCAACCCTGTATCTGATTTATGTTTGTATTTAATTTTGGTTGTATAGTATTCAGAGAAATACTTCGTCACATCCATAACTAGCTGCAAAAGGTAAGCATTGTTTAACAGCTCATTTTATCCAAGGATCCTCTTGAGAGAAATTGATCTAGAAACTGGGTAAAGAACAGGCAATTTTTTTGTTTCAAGGCTGAATCCCTAATAGTACAGCTGTTCACGTTCTTCCTAGTAGATACAAAAGACCAGGAGCACCAAAAAAGTACAGGCGGCACCAATCTTCTGAGTCCACTCTATTGTGATGCAACACGTAAGCAGTTATTTATTATTGTACGACTATTAGAACATGGTGAGGCTGTGTGCTAACTAGTTGTACCCGCTCTTGGCATGGCATTTGTTTGAACATGGTACCTATGTTGGTCTTTGTACAATTTTATACGGATGGACGTGTGCAGACTTGAATTTCTAAAAGAATACTAAACTCAGAGCTATAGCTTTCCTAATCAATGACTCATTTATAAGCGGTTCAAAGGTATGTGAAGAAATGACAAGGGACAGTCCAGGGTTTGCACTTGAAGTAAATTGATCTGGAGGTGGTCATCAATGTGTTAAAATTTGTTACCATATGTTTTGCCTGTGTTTACTGTTTATTATTTATTTTTGCATTTAATATCTAAGAAATAAAATTCAAGTGGAAAATTGGTGGGGCCCCTAAAGCACCACTTCAGAGCCCAGTTTGAAAACCACTGTTCAGGGATGTAGCAAAGACATCAGTAAGCCTTGTTCATTAGCCATGTCACTTTTTGCCCTTGTCAGATTATGGACCTGCACCCGACTACTTGGGCTCCAAATGGTCAACCGGGCGTTAGTTGCACATAGGGTTGGGATGTGGACTTGCAAGGACCCACAGGAAAATGCTCCCTCTGGCCTTAGAGGCTAGAAAACCCGAACTTCTTCTGAGCCCCAGGCTTGCCTTGTTCTAATGAGCACTCAATTTCGTAACTGTAGTATTTCCTTCTCATTTTTACCACTAAGAAATTATGGTCCAAATTTGCATCTAACGTTGGCAGCTCTGTAGGACCTTACTTTTTGGTTCCCATTTCTATGTAAGAACTCTCTTCCTGGGTCCACTTTCTCACTCTATCCTTATTTTCCCTTCACCTTGAATTCCATATCTGTTTCTGTTGTGGTGTTGCATGTATTTTTGCCAGCAGCCTCAAACTTTTTGGGAACGAAGTATAAATAAATGTTTCTCCTGGTCTCTATTTGTCCACCCCTTTTAAAATCTACAGTAGAAGAACGTTACTTGATCATCTTCTTTTATCAGTTTGTACAGTAATCATTATTCTTATCAAAATAGTTCACTTGGGAATGCTAATATTTTGGATATATAATGGCATTTCCATTGGAAAGGAAAATCTGTACATTTTCTTAGTGGCACAACAGTTCACTGAACTGTGAAATATTAAAATCTGCAAATATTCAGTAATCAAGATTCCTGGCAGTTTTTAGCATGATCAATATCTTTAGTTGAAGGAAAGTTTTTAAAATGGGTTTTTCTCCCATTCTCACTTGGGATTCACTTTGGCCTTGATTGTCCCTTTTTAATGTTCGCAGACAGGAAACATTTAGTAACTTGCTTGGGTATATGTTTAGGCTACGGAAGTTTGTTTTGCCTAAGTTTTGGTTGCTCAGTATCATAATTCAAAATTGTTGGTCTAGTTTATAAACTCCTGGGGCTTATGCATCTGCTTTATTTTCTACTATGAATTCCTTTGTTAAGTTCCCAGACTTGAACTTGAAAGAACATTCTTCCAGCGATAGTTCATCATTCCATAGTTGTTAGTTCCCTTCCTTTTTCTCCCCTGCTTTCCTTTCTTTTGAGGTTCTGACAGCCACAGCCTTTACTGGGATTGTATAAATAGGAATGATACTATTAATGAGCTTTTCAGGATTGGGGATAGTTTTTAGTTATTTATATGGTTAATCTCTACCTCCAATCTTATTATATAGATTTAATGGTTTTCTGACCTTGATACTGGATTATTGCATCCCACTGTTAGCAAATGTCCAGGGCAAAAGAATTTTAATACTGTTTTGAAAGGAAATGAGGAGGCGAGGCTTCGTAGATGATCTCAGACTGCAGCAAATTAGGCAACACTTCATTCTCCACTCATAGTGCTCCTATTTCATCAGCCTCCCCAGCAGCACGATGCTAGGACTGCTGCTGCCACACTGACGTAGTTGTCAGGGCGAGTCACAGTCCAAGCATGTCTTTTCATGTTATGGACAAATATGAGCCATAAAGATAGACATCTTTGGGTGTGGGTCTAAAATCTGTGAACCCTACTACTGCCCAGTCTATGCAAAGTGTTCAGGTGGTAGGCCCTGTCTCGATATGACAGGTAAATTCAGGTGGCCTGACCCTCTGACCCCAGATGGCTTTTGCCCTCTATATATCACTCGTAAGTCTCAAGAAGCCTACAAGACCTGCTCTTCTCATTATTTTTATATAATATATACCCACATATATATCCCTACTTCCTCTTCCCATTATTTTTATGATCTTATCTCTCCTTAATGTCCTCTGCCACTTCATTCCAGCCGTAGTGAACTCCTTGTCGTTTCTCAAAACCACCAGGCCTGCATCTGCCTTCCAACTCTTGTGTTGGCTTTTCCCCCTCTGTGCGCATTATTACTTCTTCCCATATCCTACTGACTAACTCCCTCACATCCTTCAAGATTTTGCCCAGATGTGACGTTTTCAATAAGACCACCTTGGTCTCCCTTTAAAAAAATGTCATGTAGGGATGCAAGGGTAGTTCCATGGTAGACTTCTTGCCTTCCATGCAGAAGACCCGGGTTCGATTTCCAATCCATACACTTCCCAAAATATAAACAAACAAGCAAAAAGCAAACAAAAGAAACAAATAAAATTCAACAAACGGTGCTGCAATAATGGAATACTTTACTTACATGGAAAAATGATGAAATGTGACCCTGCCATACAGCATACAAAAAAAAAGTAATGCCTCCCTTTCACCTTCTCATTCCTAATCCCTTCTTTTTGTAACAATACTTACCACTTTCTAATGTAGTATGTAATTTTATTATTTACTATAAACAAATACCACCTAATATTTTTTAATGAATGAGTGAAATGCTTCTTTATGTGGCATAAAAGAAGGTAGAGGTATGACCCCAAATCCCTAATTATAGAGGCATTTTTTACCTTGATAGCCAAACTCTGAACTTTTTCCTGAGACGCTTTTGTGTCTGTCCTTGTCTCTCTCCCTCTCTCCTCTCTCTCTCTTCTCTCTCACACACACTTACACACGTGCTTGTTGAGATGAGCTACACACGTGCTTGTTGAGATGAGCAACTAAAATATCAGTGAATTTGTTCAGTGCTGGGAATAGCCATAGTGAAAATGAAAACTTGAGTTTGCTATAAAGACTCACCTTATAGCATACCATAAGGATGGTATTTTTTTCTCTTTTTCCCCTTTATCCTGCTTTTCTCATCTATCTGTAACACATCAAATAATTTTTTGTAGTAAGGTATGCTACAAGTAAATAATTCTCTAACCTCCCCAGCTCCTCATTGACAGCATCAAGAAATTTGAGCAGAGATCAGGAATAAACAAGTGTCTATGTGTCACCTCATTTCCTCTCCCATGGCATAATTGCTAATAAGAAGATGAGCGTGCTCTTTCCTGCTGAGCCTGGGTGGGCCTCAGAGTCTTTCCCTCTACAGCATAACCACTTCCACCTCAATAGAGTTGACATGTGAGATGAAAGCCATTTGGAACCCTTGGCAGGTTCCTTCCTTCTCTGTGCTCCAAGTAAGGGAGGAATAAAGGGTTACTATGCATCTTTCTAGGGACTTGGTCCCTTGCATGTTTCAGGCTTTGGGGTATTAAATATTCCTGCACAAAACATACTAGTATACTAATATACCAGGGTTTGTATCTCTAAGTAATCAGTATGTGGGCTAGCTTCCAGTATAGTCAAAGATAGTTTATTCTGGTTAATCAAATATTCCAATTATAGAGTTTTATCTTACCTATATTAGAAGAATGATCAATTTTCAAAGCAATATGATACAATGGAAATACATTGTCCTATTATGATTCAGGATGCACGTAATAGTTGCCACATCTCAGAGTCATCATTAGGACCAATTATCATTGAACCTCCTGTGATAGACTTCTTGCCATTGATCATTTCCTGTGTTTGATCAGCACTAGTTGATAGTCACCAGCAGGCTCTTCAGGTTCAACCACTGATGAAAAGTCACACACTTGAAACCATTGACCTTTCTCATTTGTCACTAAGCCATTTCTTTCCCACTTCATATTCCTGTTGTCCAGCCTTCCTTGCCGTTGATTTTTACTTTTATCTTGTAGGATGTGCTCTTTTGTAATCTAACCTGAATCCTTTCTAGAACAGCATGGGCTATATATATGAACCATTCCATCCATCCATCCATCCATCTATCCATCATCCATCATCCATCTCTCCACCCTTTGAACACTTAAGAGCAGGCCGCATACATCGTAGTCCCTGAACATAAAGTACTTCTGTGTACATTTCCCATGAAGAAGGACACTTCCCCACCATGGGGAATTAAATTAATTAGGGAATTAAAAATTTCTGTTACTCTCATCTTCAGCTCTGTTTGGTTTCTTTCATAGTTTTCTCTACTGGTATTCTCTGTGTGTTCATCTGTCATTTTCCTGATTTCCTCTGGTTCTTTGTATTTTTCTCTAGCTCCTTGAGCATATTTAGGACCATTTTTAAAAAGACTTTGGTATATCCCTGGTCTGATCATCCTCATTGGTTGTTTTCTAGTGCTTAAATCTTCTTCTTTGCCTGGGCCATCACTTCCTGTTTCTTTTTATGCTTTTGTAACCTTTTGTTGAAACCTGAACATTTTGATATTTTAATGCATTATCACTGAAGTTTAGACTCTGAGGTGTTTGATCCTAAGCTTGTATCCAGCTAGTGTTATAACAGTTTTCCTTGAATGCCAGGAACTAGTTTAAAAAAAGAAGAAGGGAAAAAAGAAAACATCTTTCCCAGTTTTTGCAGATTGACCTATGAAGTGCTGTTCCTCCAGGATTTACCCAGACAATGAGTTTAGAGAGTAGATCCAGGCCAAAGCATAGGAGTGACCCTAGAAATTCCCCCATTTACGCAATGTCCCCGCTTCCTTAGGAAGCTGTTTTCTTGAAGTCTTGGCACTGCATTGTATGTCGCACAGCCAGCAATCCTTTGCCCCAGGCATCCACTTGTCTGCTCTCCCACAGCCTTTCTGTAGGAGGCTTCTATATGCAGAGCAAGTTCTGGGACAGCAAGTCCCTCAGGCCACCTCCAGACAAATTAGGCCAGATGTACAAACTTCTAGTATGTGCCCAAGTTAACTCTGCTCCATCTGGAAACCAGGACCAGGGAGCTTCACTGGGATTGCAGCTCAGCTCTGTGCCAAGCTGGTGAGGGGAGGGCAGAGGCCAGCCAGGGTACCATGAGATCCTACTGCTTTTAAGTAGCCTTTTTTTTTGATGCGGCCTTCTCCCTCTTAACTGCAGTCATTTAACCATTTTTTTCTGGAGCTTTGAGAAAGATGTTTCTGGCAGTTCTTGCTGGTTGTTCAAAGCTTCTGTGACAGTCAAGCCCTGAAGCTTCTCACTCCACCTTCTTGACTGGGGCAGGCCTTTACTATGATTTAAGTGCAATAGCTAGCATTCTTTAATTAAATTACAATTAGGAAAGTTCATTTTAAGTTGCCACTGTTCTCCCGTCAAAGCCCAGAAATCCTGCCCCAACCCGTTCTCCACACCAGAAACAGCATCTAATTTGTTACTGTTTATTTTGACCTCCTTTCTCAGTAATGAACTCTAAATTAGGATTGAGATTATAAATGTGAACGTGTTTTATAGTGCATTAAACAATCTTCCAAGGATTAGGGACACCAAGTTCTTTGTTGACTTCCTCTTGTGCTAGATTTGAGATATGGCCCATGAAATGCAGCAGCATTCCTTTGTTTAGAAATGTTATGATTTATGTGATTACATAGTATAAGTGATTTTTATACCATATTACAGAGCAATAGAAATGTAACTCAAAATTGCATATTCCAGGGATGAAATAGGTGGGCAGAGCTTCAAGGCGGTTTCACACATACTGTTCAGGGTTTGAAATTTGCATCCATACTTGATGACCTCCAGTGAGGGAACTAATTATAGTCCTATCATTGTTTTGTGTTCACCGTCATTCTGTTCCAAATAATTTTCCAGTTCAGCAATCTTTCATGCTCTTTTGTATCAATGAAATTCAGTATTACGGCTATCTCTTACTTCACTGGATACATCGTATATACCATGGATACTGTAAGTATGGATAAAAATAAAGTTAAAAATTGGTACTTAAAGAAATACAAGGTGGTGATATAACCATTACATGTAAAATCATTGTTCAAGAATTCCTGTGTTTTTACATGGTTGGGTTGACTTGACATTGGTGGTACTGCTGTTTGAAATGTCTTATGAGCAATATGCTGGGTTTTTCATTAAAACCTGAAAGCATTTGAATTATTACGGTTGCAGAGGCAGTAGGATATTGCTTCAGCATTAAGCAATTGATTGCCAGCCCTTAGAAAGAACAACTATACATGGTTCCACCTCTGTATTAATACTAAAGGATTTTAACCCTTTAGTTCAAAGTCATTCTTTCTATCTATTCATTTCTTCCCATGATTTAGTTAAAGACAAAGACACACTCTAATTGTACTCTTATGTTCTCCCCCCCCCCCCCCCATTGATAAGATCTTTCTCAGAGTACTTCTAGAAAAGAAACAATGAACTTTCTTTTGTAACCATTCTCTTGGAACTTTTTTTTAGGACTTCTGCATGGTAATTGCATTTAATTTAAAGTGCTTAAAGAATCCAAATGAAAAATAAGACTTCTCTTAGGTGCTTTTTTGAAAGGTAACCATTAAGAAATTTGCTCAAAACTCTTTGGTATTTAGTGAGAAGAGAAAGGATTCTAATTTCATCTCCACTGAAATTACTGTGTGATCTGGGGCAAATTGCTTGAGACTCCTTTTTTGTAAAATAGGAATAGAATAAAATAATATTCTCACAGTATTTTTAGGAGAGATATAGCTGCACCTAGCTGTTGTATGGACCACCTGAACACTTTAGATGAAAGTTTCTATTAATATTATCATCGTGTTTTAAACTAATGACAATGATATATCACCTATCCAGCCACCCACAGGAGGCCTTGTAAATCAGGTTAGGCTTAATAAACATTCCTTTGAACATCTGCTATGTGGTAGGCAATGTGCTTGATGACGGGATACTAAAGATATTCTAAACTGAATCAGCAGAGACCCCTGTAGCTCACTGCACTTAACACGTCCTCATCTGTATTGTAAATACTGGGTTTTTCTTTCCCTCTCTAATCTAGCATCTAGACTGAGTTTTAGTACGTCGGGGTTATTCAGTAAGAAGCTATAGAATGAATGAACCTATCTTCTGTTTTTTCAATTTCAGTACACTTGCCTCTTAATTTAAATTTGAATAGGTTTTGTTTACATATTCTTTGAATATATCAGTGTGTCCATATATTGTTAAATCATATATTAAACTACCCACCAAGGCAGACATAACATCATAGATTTGGGAAGGGATACAAATATGTTTCTGCCTATCTTTTGCCTTTAGTAAGCCTATTCTGAAAGTATCTTAGAAAGGTGTTGGTTCGTATGTTAAAAGTTCTAGAGAAATAAATTGCTCACCTTCTGCCCTACTTCTGCCTTCCCTAGGAATATCTTTTTTGTCTTCTTTTCTCTAAGATTCATAACCTAAAATTATTTAAAATATTTATTACAGATTAATAAAATATTAATAAAATGGTTTTGGTTTTATTGCTACCTGGACATAAAATCTTGGACTTTCATTGTGGGAAAGGAGGTAGAAGGTAATATATTTCTTTATGTTCTCTCATTATGCAAGTGAAAAATCTTAGCGGTATAATAGGTAAATAATTATTCAAGATCACACTGCTAGGTTGAGTCCATAAGGATTAGAAGCTTGGACTTCTCTTCTTCCTCTTCTTCACCACCATCATCACCACCACCAATATCCACCATTTAATTGAGCACTAATCTTGTGCCAGGTAGTGAGCCAAGTGCTTCATGTATTATTTCACGCCCTTTCCAACAATCCTGTTGGATTACCGTGATTTCCTATGCATTTGTGTTCATGTTTATATATGTACCTATTTACTATCTGTAATATAGTAAATTGTCCTTTTCTGTATCATATGTCAACACTGAATATTATCCCTTTTAAATGCTTGCCAGTTTTTTTTAAACTTTTTTTATTAATTAAAAAAATTAACAAACAAAACATTTAAATATCATTCCATTCTACATATACAATCAGTAATTCTTAATATCATCACATAGTTGCGTATTCATCATTTCTTAGTACATTTGCATTGATTTAGAAAAAGAAATAAAAAGACAACAGAAAAAGAAATAAAAAGACAACAGAAAAAGAAATAAAATGATAATAGAGAAAAAAAAGATTATACATACCATACCCCTTACCCCTCGCTTTCATTTACCACTAGCATTTCAAACTGAATTTGTTTTAACATTTGTTCCCCCTATTATTTATTTTTATTCCGTATGTTCTACTCTTCTGTTGATATAGTAGCTAAAAGGAGCATCAGACATAAGGTTTTCACATTCACCGAGTCTCATTGTGAAAGCTATATCATTGTTCAATCATCATCAAGAAACATGGCTACTGGAACACAGCACTACATTTTCAGGCAATTCCCTCCAGTCTCTCCACTACATCTTGAACAACAAGGTGATATCTACTTAATGCATAAGAATAACCTCCAGGATAACCTCTCCACTCTATTTGAATCTCTCAGCCATTGACACTTTGTCTCATTTTACTCTTCCCCCTTTTGGTCGAGAAGTTTCTCTCAATCCCTTGATGTTAATTCTCAGCTTATTCTAGGGTTTCTCTCAGTCCCTTGATTCTGAGTCTCAGCTCATTCCAGGATGTCTGTCCCATGTTGCCAGGAAGGTCCACACCCCTGGGAGTCATGTCCCACGCAGAGAGGGGGAGGGTGGTGAGACTGACTGTTGTGTTGGCTGGAGAGAGAGGCCACATCTGAACAACAAAAGAGGCTCTCTTGGGGGTGACTCTTAGGCCTAAATTTAAGTAGACTTGACCTATCCTTTGTGGGGTTAAGTTTCATGTGAACAAACCCCAAGTCAGGGGGCTCAGCCTATAGCTTTGGTTGTCCACACTGCTTGTGAGAATATCAAGAATTCAACTTGGGGAAGTTGAGTTTCTCCTCGCTCTCACCATTCCCTGAAGGGGGCTTAATGCTTGCCAGTCTTAACAGGTGAAAAATAACTCATTTTTGTTTTAATTTGTATTTTCATATCAACTACTAGTTTTGAACTTATTTTCACACTCGTTAGCCATTTATGTTCCTTTTTCATCTCTTTTTGTTTCTTTTTGTAACATTTCTGCTTTTCATAATAATCCTTGTATATTAGGGATAGTAATTCTTTTGTCTGTTTTTATATGTTGCAACTAATTGGGTTTTTTTAAACTTTTTATTAATTAAAAAAATAAACAAAACATTAAGATATCATTCCATTCTACATATATAATCAGTAATTCTTAATATCATCACATAGTTGCATATTCATCTTCTGTTTTTAATCTTCTGTTCCGTTCACTTGTCCTAGCTGTCTGTTCTTACCACCAGTCTTACAATGTTTATTGTTTTATCTTGATAACCTATAGTTTACCATCTTTTTGATAATTAAGTACAGATTAGTAAGAAAAAAAATCAAAGAATCGCATTCCTAGTTTATTTCTGTACAAAAAGCTGCAGGTGTAATAGGATTCTGTGCAGTATGCAGGCGAGATTAGGTTTTGCAATCAGGTTTAATCCTTGTGTTACTGCTTACAAGTACCTACTTTACTGACTGCTGTGAGGAGTCTATGAGATAATTAGGATTTTTGTAATTATAATATCAGAAATTGGTCAGTTTTGTAGATTTCATCATGACTTTTTAGGAAAATCAATTCAGGTTGAAAAATGAAAATGGTGATTAAAATGGTCATAATTGTTTCCTTAACTCCAAGTTGTTCAGATTCCTAATTATTTTTATAAAATCTTTAGTCTTATACAAATAAAGAATAACTAACAACATCTTTTAAAATGTGCATGAGCATCTGGATAGGATAAAACAAAGGTTTTTAAAGATATCATATTGACAAGTCCCACAATATTGTTTCAGATGAGCCTGATTTCATTCAGTAGGTTCAGTTTCTTGTAAGTCTTGTTCTTGAACTTTGAAAAATATATTATATATTGAAAAATACGTTCTATAGGGTGGGCCACAGTGTCTCAGCAGACAGGGTTCTTGCCTGCCATGTCGGAGACCCAGGTTCGATTCCTGGTGCCTGCCCATGCAAAAAGAAATAATAGTAATAATAATAATATATTATATAAAGAATTTGCTGAAATAGTAGCACACATGAAAATTAGAATAGGTAGATATACTATAGTTTCATCTGAGTGGATTATTTTTGGGTTTTAGAAAGGGGACTCTGTGTAATTGTTTTCCTAATGGCAAAGGAAATACTGTAGGCTCTTATTTTATGCCACAGATGCCTCATAAGAAGCCATTTTATAGCATCCTTACTCCCATTTTCTCTGGTTGATAATTAAATCTTACTCCAGGTGACTCACAGCAAAGGTCAGAACTTCCTATAATGGCAATAATGCACATTAATAACTGTGTGGTAGCTAGAAACATGATCCTTAATTAGAACCAGTAATCCGATAGTTTTAATAATGAAACAAGGAGGCCCCCTTGAACTTGTTCCATTTCCATTTGCAGACCTAGGGCATAGCCGCTGCTATAATTTGGCTGTAGTTTGACAGCAAAAGGTGACCTAATGCTTCATGCAAGCTAAAGTCAGTTTGTTACTTTAATTTGGATTTGATGTTTTTAAAAATATGTTTTTACATTTGTGCCATTCAAAGGGAATTTCTGAAATGCTGAACAGAAGATACTCTTGTGCTGCTTTTAGGAATGGACCTTAGGAATCAGGTTGTGTTTTGCCTAAGATTCTGTGAAGGGAAGGATTCCTAACCCTATGAGATTGGCGCTTGGTCACTTGTTGGATTTAAAGTGGGCATTTTTAACCCAGCCAGCCATAGCCTGGTTTGTACTGACTTGGTTTGTAATGCTGCCTCTGCCTGGGATCATAGTTTGAGTCGTCATTATTAGGTCTCTGACATTCTCTATGCTATGGGTGCCTTCTCAGCCTTTAGTCCGCTACTAGGTGTAATCATTTTTTCATAGATCACTTGATCCCTAGTTTGGGGTAGGGAGTTGTGATCCCAATGTGAAATTTTATTTAAAGAAAGGGAGTGCTGATTTTCCCTTTTGTATTGATACCTTGATTCATTAGTTAAATGCCTCTTAACTCTTAAAAGAGTCTTATATGAGCAAGTGATGTGGATACTCTTCAGGGTGGAATGTGTTTTCCTCCTTAAGAATTATACTCTATTTCTGCTGCACTGCTGACTTAACACTCTTAAGAGGAGACTATACTATGTGAACATTTACATAAACAGCTGGCGCTAGTAACATATAATAGCTGGTTTTTTGCTTTTTTTAAATAATTTCTTGAATTGGGTTCTCTTACTTTGCATTACATATTTTGCATCACTCATTTAGCATAAGGGACACTAGTGATCTCTGTTTAGATGTTTCACACGTGTAATTACCTAGGAGCACATCCCTCAGAAGCTGATTTGCCTCTAGAAGTTTCATTATCCTATGCCAAGCATAACAGAAGCCATTTTCTCTAGGAGAAAGGTTCAGATACTGAGTACATGTTTTTATAAATGATAACAATGAAACAGCTGCCCAAAACTCAGGGCCTCTTGTGACTTCCAGGAAGATGATGGAGCAGAGAGCTGCAGGGCTCATGCCTCTTTTAAAAATAGTTAGTGGACAGGCAGAAAGTTTCTGAAACAACTATTCTGGGGCTCCAAGACAAGGGGACAACTGCGCAGTGTCCAGGAACAAAGAGTCTGAGAAACCAAAGTAAAGATTTGAGTAAATCATTCGGCTGCAGCTCCTAGCACCAATCCCACACCCTTGAGATAAGTGGCTTTGGGTGGCTTCAGTCCCTACCTGGTGGGCTGATGCAGACTGGGAGGGCTAGAGAAGTCCTCCTTCCCAAGAACAGAGAAGTCCTTCTTCCCAAGAACGGCCAATACTGTTCCAGCTATTGGTGGACATATTTACACCACTGGATTTCACTGGCTTACCCTGCCTCACACCGCTGTGCTATTGTTTCAACCCATGACAGAGGCAGAGCTGGCAGATGGCTAAAAAGACCCTGCCTTCTTAGGGCTGTGGGGAATAGGTTGGCAACAAGCGCCATCTGCTGGGCAGGCCAGGAAAGCTCAGCCTTAGGGAGTTGAAAAAAGGGCTTTTTCATATTTTTTCTGACCTGGTTAGTCATGGCCCTTTGGAATTGGTCTCCACTTCCTGCGTGAGTTCCTACCCTGTTTCGTCTGGGAAATACTGATGAACTAAGTATGAAAGACCCCAGCACAAACCCAGTCAACAACAAAGGCCCAGACAAGAAAGAGAAACCAACCCTCAGAATAATCTCAAGGAAACCAGATATCAGAATAAATTGTAAGCCATACTAAGAAACAGGAGGATGTAGCTCAGTCAAAGGATCAAATTAAAAAGTCAGAGGAGATACAGAATTTGGAACAACTAGTCAAAGATGTTCAAACAAATCTATATCAACTCAAGGAAATAAAGGAAAATAAGGCCTATTCCAAGATACATACTAACAAGACTGCCAGCTATCAAAGATTAAAGAGAATTCTGAAAGCAGCAAGAGAAAAGCAATCCATCCAAGGGATGCACAGTAAGTCTAAGTGTCAGTTTCCCATCAAAAAACATGTGAGGCAAGAAGGCAATAGTATGATATATTCAAGGTTCTGAAATAGAAGAACTTCCAGCCAAGAATTCTTTATCCAGAAAACTATCTTTCAGAAATGAGGGCGACAGAGTGATTTGAACAGTGAATTAAAAAGTATTTGCAAAGTCCCCTTCGAGGAATGGTGAGAAAGGGGGAAAATTCAACTTCCCCAAGTTGAATTCTTGATATTCTCACAAGCAGAGCAGACAATCAAAGCTATAGGCTGAGCCCCCCATCTTGGGATTTGTTCATATGAAACTTAACCCCACAAAGGATAGGTTAAGCCTACTTACAGTTAGGCCTCAGAGTCACCCCCAAGAGAACCTCTTTTGTTGCTCAAATGTGGCCTCTCTCTCTCCAGCCAACACAACAAGCAAACTCACCACCCCTCCCCCTGTGTACATGGAACATGACTCCCAGGGGTGTGGACCTTCCTGGCAACGTAGGACAGAAATCCTGGAATGAGCTGAGACTCAGCATCAGGGATTGAGAAAACCTTCTCAACCAAAAAGGGGAAGAGTGAAATGAGACAAAATAAGTGTCAATGGCTGAGAGATTCCACACAGAGTCAAGAGGTTATCCTGGAGGTTATTCTTAATGCATTAAATAGATATCACCTTATTAGTCAAGATGTAGTGGAGAGACTGAAGGGAACTGCCTGAAAATGTGGAGCTGTGTTCCAGTAGCCATGTTTCTTGAAGATGATTGAATAATGATATAGTTTTCACAATGTGACTGTGTGATTGTCAAAACCTTGCGTCTGATGTTCCTTTTATCTACCTTATCAACAGACGAGTAAAACATGTGGAATAAAGATGAATAATAGGGGAAACAAATGTTAAAATAAATTTAGAGTGAAATGCTAGTAATCGGTGAGGGGGAGGCGTGGGGGATATGGTATGTATGAATTTTTTTCTTTTTATTTCTTTTTCTGAATAAATGTAAATATTCTAAGAAATGATCATGATGATGAATATGCAACTATGTGATGATATTTTGAATTACTGATTATATATGTAGAATGGAGTGATCAAAAATTATGAATGTTTGCATTTGGTGTCTTTTTGGTATTTTAAAAAAAGAAAAAAATTAAGAAAAAAGTTTAAAAAAATGAGAGTAAATCTGAATGAAGCTAAATGTGAGAATGATAGAGGCAGGAGGGCTGGGGGCACGAATAAATCAGAAAGAAAGACAATAAAGACTGAGATGGTACAATCTAGGAATGCCTAGAGGTATAATGATAGTGACTAAATGTGCAAATTTTAAAAATGTTTTTGCATGACGAAGAACAAAGAAATGTCATTACTGCAGGGTGCTGAAAATAGATGGTAATTAGTATTTTAAAATTTTAACCTATGTGTGAGACTAAAGCAAAAAATGTTTATTTGGCGCAAAATTTATATTTTGACTAGTGCATTTCCTAATATAACTTATGTAGACAGCTTAATTGAACACCATAAGTACATGGAACCTTGAGTAGGACATGAGATTTTGTTGGTTTGTCCAAAGTGATGCCCCGGTAAATCCCAGAGTGATTTGAACAGTGAATTAAAAAGTATTTGCAAAGTCCCCTTCAGGGAATGGTGATAAAGGGGTAAAATTCACCTTCCCCAAGTTGAATTCTTGATATTCTCACAAGCAGTGCAGACAGCCAAAGCAATAGGCTCAGCCCCCAATCTTGGGGTTTGATCCTATGAAACTTGCCCCACAAAGGATAGGTCAAGCCTACTTACAATTAAGCCTAAGAGTCACCCCCAAGAGATCTTCTTTTGTTGCTCAGATGTGGCCTCTCTCTCTCCAGCCAACATAACAAAACAAACTCACCACCCTCCCCCTGTCTATGTGGGGACATGATTCACAGGGGTGTGGACCTTCCTGGCAACGTGGGACAGAAATCCTAGAATGAGCTGAGACTCAGCATCAGGGGATTGAGATCTTCTCAACCAAAAGGGGAAGAGTGAAATGAGACAAAGTAAAGTGTCAATGGCTGAGAGATTCCAAACAGAGTTGAGAGGTTATTCTGGAGGTTATTCTTATGCATTAAATAGATATCACCTTATTAGTCAAGATGTAACGGAGAGGTTGGAGGGAACTACCTGAAAATGTAGAGCTGTGTTCCAGTATCCATGTTTCTTGAAGATGATTGTTTAATGATATAGCTTTCACAGTGTGGCTGTGTGATTGTGAAAATCTTGTGTCTGATGCTGCTTTTATCTACCTAATCAATAGACAAGTAAAACATATGGAATAAAAATAAATAATAAGGGGAACAAATGTTAAAATAAATTTAGATTGAAATGCTAGTGATCAATGAAAGGGAGGGGTAAGGGGTATGGTATGTATGAATTTTTTTCTGTTTTCTTTTTATTTCTTTTTCTGAATAGATGTAAATGTTCCAAGAAATGATCATGATGAATATGCAACTATGTGATGATATTGTGAATTACTGATTATATATGTAAAATGGAACAATCAAAAGTTAAGAATGTTTGTGTTTGGTGTTTTTCAGTATTTAAAAAATTTTTTTTAATTAATTAGAATAAACAAATAAATAAATAAGATGAGGGTGAGTTTAAAATATGCACAGATGAACCAAAGCTGAGAGAGTACGTTAACAAGAGGCCTGCCTTAGAAGACATACCAAAGGGGGGTTTGCAGGCTGAAATGAAAAGATAGGAGAGGGAAACTTAGAGGACAGTGTAGAAATGAAGATTATCAGTAAGGGTAACTAAAAGCATAAAAAGAGAGACAAAAATAAGGTATGACATACGAAAGTTAAAGGATAGTATAGTATAGTTGAAGTAAATATTGCCTTTACAGTAATAATATTGAATGTTAATGGATTAAACTTGTCAATTAAAAGACACAGATTAGCAGAATGGATTAAAAAAATCTATATTCTGTTTATAAGAGACTTACCTTAGAGACAAGGATACAAATAGTGTATCCTTGAAAGTGAAATACTGGAAAAGCATATTCCATGCAAAGAATAACCAAAAGAGAGCTGGGTAGCTATAGTAATGTCAGACAAAATAGACTTTAAATACAAAACTCATGTATTTATAAAAGAGGCAATCCACCTAGAAGAAATAACAATTGTAAGTATTTATACACCTAACCACAGTGCCCCAGGGTATGTGAGGCAAATACTGGCCAAACTGGAGGGAGTAATAGACATCTCTACAAAAATCATGTAAGACTTAATACACCATTCTTATCAATAGTTAAAACATCTAGACATAGGATCAATAAGGAAACAAATAATTTGAACACCAAGATAAATGAACTAGAACAGTTGTGTACAAAGCATTGCAACACAAAAAGCAGGATATAATTCTTCTCAAGTGTTGTGGGTCATTCTCCAGGATGTACCACATGTTGGGTTAAAAAACGAGTCTCAAGAAATTTTTAAAGAGTGAAATTACACGAAGCATTTTCTCTGATCATAACGGAATGAAACTGGCAATCAATAACAGGTAGAACTGGAAAGTTCACACATACATGGAGATTAAAAGAAACACTAAAACAATCAGTGGGTAAAAGAGGAAATTGCAAGAAAAATCAGTAAATAGCTCAAGACGAATGAAAATGAGAACACAACGTGCCAAAACTTAAGGGATGCAATGAAGACACGGCTCAAAAGGAAATTTATAGGCCCTAAATGCCTACGTTAAAAAGGAGAAAGAGCTAAAATCAAAGACTTAACTGCACACCCAGTAGAGAAATAACAATTAATCCCAAAGCAACCAGAAGGAAAGAATTTACAAAGTTTAGAGCAGAAATAAGTGAAATTGAGAACAAAAAAAAATAGATCAATAAAACCAAAAATTGGCTCTTTGAGAAGATCGATAAAATTAAGAAACCCTTAGCTAGACTGACAAGGATTTAAAAAAGACAGAAGATGTAAATAAAGTAAATTCAGAAATGAGAGGGGAAAGTTAATACTGACCCCACAGAAATTTTTAAAAGTCATTAGAGAATACTATGAACAACTGTATACTAATTTTGATGAAATGGCCAATTTTCTAGAAACATTCATTAAACCTGTGCTGATTCAAGAAGAAATGGAAAACCTCAATAAACCAATCACAAGTAAAGCGATTAAATTAGTCATTGAAAACCTCCCAATAAAGAAAAACTGAGGACCAAATGGCTTCACAGTTGAATTCTCGCAATCATTGCAAGAAGAGCTAATACTAATCCTGCTCAAACTCATCCAAAAATTGAAGAAAAGGGAACACTACCTAACTTATTCTATGAAGCCAACAACACCCTAATACCAAAGCCAGATAAAAACACCACAAAAAAAGAAAATTGCAGACCGATCTCTCTAATGAATATAGATGCAAAAATCTTTCAACAAAATACTTGCAAATCAAATCCAACAGCACATTCAAAGAATTATACACCATGTCCAGTGAGTTTTGTCCCAGTATTCAAGAATGGTTGAATGTAAAGCAGTCACTTAATGTAATATACCACATTAAGTAATCAAAGGGGAAAAACCACATGACCATATAGAATGATGCAGAAAAGGCATTTGACAAAATCCAGCATTGTTTCTTAATCAAAATGCATAAAAAGATGGGAATAGAAGCAAACTTCCTCTCCACGATAAAGGGCGTATTTGAAAAACCCACAGCTAACATCAGACTCAATGATGAAAACTGAAAGCTTTCTCTGTAAGAATGGGAACAAGAGAAGGATGCCCACTGTCACCACTGTTTATTTATTTATTTATTTATTTTTATTATTTATTTATTTATTTTTGTATGCTGTATGGCAGGGGTCACATTTCATTCTTTTTCCATGTGACTATCCTGTTATTATAACACCACTTATTGATTTTTGTTGTTGTTGTTGTTTGCTTGTTTGTTTGTTTTGGGGAAGTGCATGGAACGGGAATCGAACCCAGGTGCTACTGGTTTTTAACCTTGTTCTAGAGTTCTAGCTAGAGCGGTTAGGCAAGAACAAGAAATGAAAGGCATCCAAATCAGACAGGAAGAAGTAAATTTTCATTTATTTGCAAATGACGTTATCCTTTATTTAGAAAATTCTGAAAAATCTACAACAAAGTTACTGGGGCTAGTAAATTAGTTCAACAAAGTGACTGGAAGCAAGACCAATATGCAGAGTCAGTAATGTTTCTATATACTAGCAATGAGCAATTGAGGAGGAAATCACGAAAAAAAATTCCATTTATAATAGCAACTAAAAGAATCAAATATGTAGGAATAAATTTAACCAAGGATGTAAAGGACTAGTATTCAGAAAACTACAAAAGATTGTTAAGGGAAATCAAAGAAAACCTAAATAAGTGGAAGACACTCCACATTTTCATGGATTGGAAGACTTATGTATCATTAAGATTTCAGTTCTACCCAAATTGATTTATAGATTCAATACAATCCTAACTAAAATTCCAATATCCTAGTTTGAAGAAATGGAAAAGCCAAAATCATCAAATTTATTTGGAAAGGTCAGAGGCCCCAAAATAGCCAAAAACCCAAAGACCTCTTGAAAAAGAAGTTCTTGGAGGACTCATAACTCCTGATTTTTAATGCATATTGCAGAGAAAGCTGGAGTGTCCAAAACAGCATGATACTGGCTTAAGGATAGGCATATTGATCAATAGAATCAAGTTTGAGAGTTCAGAAATAGATCTGCACATTTATGGTCAATTGAGTTTTCACAAGGCTACCAAGTCAAACTGGGACAGAATAGTCTTTTTAACAAGTGATGCTGGGAGAACTGCATATCTACATACAAAAGAATGAAAAAGGACCTCTATCTCACACCCTATGTAAAAATTAACTCAAAATGGATCAAAGACCTAAATATAAGACCCAGAACCCTAAAACTGCTAGAAGAAAATATAGGGAAGCATCTTCAAAATATTGTAGTAGGTGGTAGTTTCTCAGACTTTACACCCAAAACACAAGCAAAAATAAATAAATAAATAAAATAGATAAATGGGATCTTCTCAAAATTGAAGATTTTTGTGTTTCAAAGGACTTTGTCAAGAAGGTGAAAAGGTAGCCTACTCAATGGGAGGAAATATTTGGAAACCATGTATCTGATAAGGATTTAATATCCATAATAGATAAATCCTACAACTCAACAGTAAAAAGATGAGCCAACTGAAAAATGGACAAGAGACTTGAATAGACATTTTTCCAAAGAGGAAATACAAATGGCTAAAAAACACATGAAAAGATGCTCAACATCATGAGCTTTTAGGGAAATGCAAATTAAAACCACTGAGATATATTATTTCATACCTAGTAGAACACCACTGTTCCATAAATAGAAAACCACAAGTGTTGGAGATGGTTTGAAGAAATAGCAACACTCATTCACTGCTAGTAGCAGTGTAAAATGGTACAGCTGCTGTGGAACACAGTTCATTGGTTCCTCAGGAAGCTAGGTATAGAACTGCCATATTATCTGGCCATCCTGCTACTAGGTATTTACTCAGAAAAACTGAATGCAGAGATGCAAACAGACATTTCCACACTGATGTTCATAACAGCTTTATTCATGATTGCCAAAAGATGGAAACAACCCCAGTGTCCATCAGCTGATGAATGGATAAACAAAATGTGGTGTTTACATATGATGGATTGTATTATTCAGCACTAAGAAGGAAGAAGTATTGATGCATGAGACAACATGGGTGAACCTTGAGGACGTTATGTTGAGTGAAATAAGCCAGGCACGAAAGGATAAATATCGTATGATCTCACTAATATGAACTAGTTACAAAGAGCAAACTCATGGAGTCAGTATCCAGGTTACTGAAGATAGAATGAAGGTAGAGAAGGGGGAGAGCTCATGCTTAATTTGTGCAAAGTTTTAAATAATGTTGATTGTAAATGTTTGGAAATGGATAGAGTTAATGGAGTACATTTTTGGCAGTGTAATTAGTGTGGAATCATGTGTGATTATGGTTGAAAGGGGAAGTTTAGGGTCATGTATGTCACTAGGAGGAAAAATGGATTTGTATAACATAGTGAGCCCTGTTGTGGATAATGAAGGTGGTTAATAGTACAAATATAATAATGTTTTTCCATGAACTAGAACAAATATAGAAGGTGTTAATAATGGGATGCGTCATGGTCAGGTTCATGTATAACAGGTGACATGTGGGAAGAAATACATGTAATGCAAACTATGGACTATAGTTAACAGCAATATTTTTAAATTCTTCCATCAATTGTAACAAAAGCACCACTCCAATGCTAAATGTGCTTGTTTGAAACTGTTATGTACCTAGAAAAGCCATGTTTTTTTAATCCTAGTCCAGTCTTGTGAGGGCAGATCTCTTGTTTGAGTGGGACCTTTTTACTAGGTTGCTGCCACAGAGATGCCACCCTCCCAGTTGTGAGTGGGACCTTTTGATTAGATGGAGATGTGTCTAATTAGTTTACTGGGGTCCTTAAAAGAGCTCATGGAGGGAGGGTGTTCAGTTGCAGATACAGACAGAAAAACCTTGGATGCTGAGCAAGAACTCACAGAAATAGCCAGAATCTGGAGACACCCAAGGGAAGCTAAGAGATGAAATCTGGAGTTTGCCCCAGAGAAGCTAAGTGATGACCTACAGATGTGTAGAGAAAAGGCCCCTGGAATCAGAAGCTGAAAGCAGTGAGCCAGGAGCAGGGACCTCAGATGCTAGCCACATGCCTTCCCAGCTGACAGAGGTGTTCTAGATGCCAAGATGCCTTTCCTCAGAGAAGGTATCCTCTTGTTGGTGCTTTAATTTGGACATTTTCACAGCCTTAGAATTATAATTTATAACTTAAATCCCCTTTATAAACACTGATCCATTTCTAGTATCTGGTATATTGCATTCTGGCAGCTTTAGCAAATTGAAACACTGTGTCAATAATAGAAGGGTATAGGGGTTTGGAGTTTTTCTTTTTTGGAGCAATGAAAATTTTCCGAAATTGATTGTTGTGATGAAAGCACAACTCTATGATTATACTAAGAGCCATTGATTATACAGTTTATACACATTGAATGGATTGTACGGTGTGAGAATAAAAAAAAATTTTTTTTAATTCAGGCATCTTAATTAGCCCTAAAGGGCTAATGTTACTTGATTTCACACACTATCCAGGTTTTAAGATCAAACTTAAAGTTGTGAAACAAAACGTATTTGTCATCACCAGATAAAACAAATGGTGTAAGACATGTCTCACCAGGTTTACTGAACTATTTTTTTGAACAGAATATTTTTAAATTGAGTTTTCTCAATATTATAAGCAGTGCATTTTGTGTTTTAATTAAGTTGGAATTGTTTAAAAACATACAACTGTATTAACTATAATGGAGGTAAAAGTTCAGTTTTGGATCTTGCTTAATCATTTATCAATTCAAATATTTAGTATGTGTTTTGGAATGGAAGGGAAATTGAGATGTGGAATAGATTGTTTGGATATTTTAATATATCTTGGTGGTTCAATTTAAAACAGGAAATAGACGGTAGCATAGCTCAGCAGCCCTCTAGCCCTCGCCGTTTAATGATACTCATTTGTGGGCATCCCTAAGAACAAGGAAAATGCCCTCAGGTATTTTCTAATTGGCCTATCTCTTCTTGAGTCAGTGTAACTAGATTTATGATTATTTTTTTCCAGTTCTAATTTCTTCTTTCTTAATTCTCCCCACCTCATAGTGGGGTTTCCCTAGACTTTTTTTTTCATTAAAGACAAGAGGATATCAAGAAAGAGACTTTCTGTTCTTGACAATGATATCATATAAGAACGAGAGAGCTGGGTCTTGGGGTCCCGTCTTCACACTCTACAGGAGAAGGGAAGACACGAGCTAGGCAGAGGGAAAGTATCATAGGGATGAAGATGGCCATAAAAGGATGTTTGACACCACGTCGTTTGTAATATAATGAAATTGGAAGTAATGTAAGTGTTCAGAAATGGTTAATGAATTTATAGTTTGTACATTAAAACATAAATTTTGCACACCATGTTTTTGAAGAATATCTATTGGTATGAAATAATTCTCACAATACATTATTAAGTGAGAAGGGTAAATTTAATGTTTGTATAGTCAACATAATCCCAATTTTGTTCAAAATCTTAGTTTACCATCTGCTCACATGCATAATTTCTTAAAACTATGCAAATTAATGTTTTGTCCCAGTTTTTATGAGTATCTGCTAATTTTATAATCCGAATAAATGAATATTTCCCAAAATGAAGGAAATAATAGGAAAGGTAAAAGTAGACTGCGCAAATGCTGTTAATCATTGGTGATCATCATTTGAGGTCTGAGTTTTAAATGTGGCACTCTCTGTAGTAGCCAGGAGTTTAAAAATAATGATCGCTTCTCTAAGACCAACGTTTGTTTTGTTTAATTTTTATTTTTAAAAAATATTTTTATTGACATGTCTTCATGCACCACACAGGACACAATCAGTGGCCCACAATGTCTTCCCTGGTAGCCTTGCAAGTGTTTTAGAATAGTAAGTTTAAAAAATGGTCTGTATATTTACTAACATACCTATGATATCTCTCAGTTTCTAAAAGACTAAGTTGGAAGTTTCACCTTTTCATTAAGGAATGGACAGACTCCATCCATTCCCACAGGGGCTGGTGACTGAGTCAGCAGTGAACAGCGTGCGTGTTTTTGTTTGTGTACGGTGTGGTGGGGAAGATTGATTGCAAAACTTTCTTTAGATCTGATGTAGAAGTTACCTTTTTATTTTTTTTTTTATGGTGGTAACAGTGTGCCTGTCTTTCGTGACTGGTGGTACCTCATAAAATTCTGTTGATCTCCATTTCTTCATTGTTGAATTTGTACCTGCTCTAAATAATTTCCAGGTGTTGTTGACTTGTTACACTCTGAAGCCGCCTATAATATCTGTCATTGTTCCTTAGAGGTCTTTCTCCCCTCCCTTTTCCCTATGTGCCCTGAGGTCAGCCTGACAGGCTTCTAGATTACTCTTTAGGAAACCGAAATCCAGTATTGGGTCTTCTGGAAGTATGTTTTCAGAATTTCTTCCTTCTTAAGTCTTCCAGGGTCTTTTATTTACCATAAGAACATAAGCCCAAAGATGTCTCTCTTTAAAGTTGTCGGTGTTACTGAACAGAAATAAGGACATTTTGGGTACTTATCTCATCTGCTGTTTTAAATATTTTGACTCATATTCCTAGGTATTTAATTGGTATTGATCCATTAATATGCTACAGCAAAGGATGTGTATGTTTTAATATTTTCTTTAAAGTAATATATGCTCCTGAAAAAAATATGCAAAGAAGAACTAAAAATAAAAAGTAATCCCATACTGCCTTCAGGGCGGCGAGACAATAGCCTGCAGCCCAGCGCAGCCAGGCGCTCGGCCTCCCTTTGTTATTTATTCGTGTTTATTCCCATTCTTCAGCCTAAATTCCAGGGGGAAAAAAAAGTTGAACCAGGAAATAAAAACTTTTCCTTGTCAAAAAAAATAATAATAATCCCATAAATAACCCCTCTCCACAGTTTATCAGTTGATGCTTAAAATATGCATAGTTAGCTAAAGTGGTTCATTAGGTCTATACAACAAATTTCTGTGTGTGTTTGTCTGAGAGAGACAGAGAAATAGGAGGAGGGTTGGGGTCAGATGCGAGATCAATTCTAAGTACAGACTTTAGAAGAATAGGGTTCTATAGCACTCTAAATCGTGGGAATATTAGGAACATTTGATGTTGCCTAGTGGTGGTTCAAACATCACCAACGCAAGGGTAAAATAAATGCCTTTAAAATACAATGAAGGCAGTGGTAGAATTCTCGCCTGGGTTTGATTTCCGCCCCATGCACTTCCCAAACAAAGAAGCAAACGAATAAACCAAGCAAACAAAAATTCAACAAATGGTGCTGCAGTGGCAGATAGTCACAAGGAAAAAAGAATGAAATGTGACCCCCATCATACAACATCCAATAAAAGAAAGATAATGAAGAAACCTTGCACACAAAGAACAAGTCTTTTATTAACTATATCTTATTACAGTTTGAGTCACAACGCCTACTTCTTTATATACATAAATATTTTTTAATGTGTCACACATGCACATATGTGTAAAGGTAGATGCTCACACCAGGCATATATTCATTTTATACAGTTTACTAAGAATCTTATTTTAGGGCAGTCCACAGTATATAATATACTGTTGTGTTTCATTCCTGGCACTGTTGCAAAAATTAACTTACAAATGCTGTTCTCAGAACTTTGAGATCACCACAAATAATTTTAGAGTGGCAACATAGTGTTGACATCTGTTTGTTTCCAACTACATCTGAATCACAGGAAAAATGAGTAACAAAACTATTGTTGCCATAAATTTCAAAGGAATAAAATCCTCAAACATTTGTTTTCTTGGAATTCTATATGGAATATTATTGAAAATAATTCGGTCAGGAATTTAGAGTTGGTGCTGAGATTTTAATGTTCTTCGTAGTATAACTTGTTTCAGTAGAGCAGATGAGATGTTACATGTGAAGGAAATGGGGAAATTATAACTATCTACTTGAATAGCATAGCACAGAGCTTTCTTCCACAGCCTGGACAGCTAGTGTCTTGGCTTTTTCTGTAACAGCTCCACTTCCCAGAACTGGGGGGAAAGGGCTATGATTTGGTGCTGGCAGGTCTGGTTCAAATCCTTGTTCTCCTTATAAAATAACCACATGGACCTGGGCAAGTTGCTTATCTTTTCTGGCCTCAGTGATCGCAGTCGTGAGGTGGGGATTATAATTCCTACCATGAGGATTATCTGAGATTGCATATGGAATGTTCCGAGGACAGTGTCTGGCATACAGTAGGGGGAAACAAATACTGTTTCCTTCCTTCCTTTCCCTCATCTTCCTTTTTTAGTTATTGGGTGGTTATTGAATATTCCTCTATGTTCACTCTGTTTCAGCTTTCTGGCCACTATCTTTTCTATTCTTTCCACAGTTTCTTTTTAAAATAAAAATGGATTCAACCACCATTTATTGAACACATTCATGTAAAAGGTGTTGTAGGAGATAGCATAGGGCATGAAAATGAATAAGGCATGGTTTCTGTCCTTAACAAGATTATAATATCTATGAGAAAATATGTATTTTTATTTGTAACTTTTTTCGTAATTACAATGTAGAAGCATATCTGAATTGGTTGGGAGATGATGAGTTTGGCTTGAAGTCTTTGTGCATTTTCATTTAGAACCTGTTTAGATAAATGGTGGAATGAACTGCAACATTTCCTTATAAAACATAAATAAAATTGAGTATTCTATTGTACTCTGTTGTAGTCAAGTTAATACACTAAAAGAATGAGAAAGTATGTGATCAACAAGCTCCAGCTTTCCCAAAATCATTGAATGGAGTCTCAATCATTTTTTATATACCTTATAAAGATTTATGGTAAATGTTTTTTATTAAATTCATCATCCATTTTTTCATGTTTAAAATTTCCTTCGGTTTTCAATTTTTAATTTCTAACATACGTATAACAGTAGTTTTACTTCTTTAAAATCTGAATTTCTGTTTCTTATCTTCTTCTTCACATTTCCATAAATAAGGAAGGCTTATGGAGTATTTACTATTTAATACTCAAAAATGGCATTATTGATATGATGTGCCTACAGGAAATCTATAATCTACATATTGAGCTCATTGCTGTCTCCAGAGCTTGCTACCTATGTCTGCTGTTGCATGTTAGCCGGGGAATTGCCCCAGGGCCCCTATGTACCTTTGGGTGCATTGTCACCTGCATAGGAGTATTTGGCCAATGGATGAGTGGGGCGGAAATCCAGCTCACACTCCAGGTCCTTTGCCAGAGGGTACACATTCAGGACCAGTGAATGTACCATCTGATCAGCTGCCCTGATCGCTTCCCTAACATCCTCTGGTAGCAAATGATTGAAATGTGGTATCTGAGACACGTTAGAAGTCTCAGATCTGCAATGTTGATTGGCTTCAAATTTAGTCAGTTCCTTGTTTTTAGACAATGAGTAAATAGAGGGCTATCTTTTTAAAAAAATTTCTTAAAATGAGGCTTATTAGACAGAAACATACCATTCTAACACGTTATCCCAAGTCATGATCCCAAGTCATGTGTGTTATTCATTCCACTCAAAGAATATGATGAAAGCTTTGTCTCGTCCCGAGAGTTGGAAATGATAGGGAAGAATTAAAGAATGTTCTGTGGTGTATGTGCCAGACCTGATTTATACTGTGAAAGTAACCATAGAATCTTTCCAAGTAAATTAAAGGGGAAATGCTATCAGGACTTTTCAAGCATTCCCAAAAATTAAGCCTAGAAGGTCAATGGTTATCTGTCTAAGACCCAAGATTTGAAAAATAACTTCAGAATTGTGTGAAGAAGTTGGTTTATTGCCCTAATGTTTGCCCACTCTAAAGCAACTACAAGAAACAATGAAGTAGCAGTTGACAAGTGTGTTAGCCATGATTTAAATAGTTCCAGGCTACTATTTTCCATGGCAAGTGAAATGTTGAAATGCTAAAGAAGCAGCAGCTGATAAACATCTAGATGTGCACAATGTGTGCACATATGGCTATTGAGTGCTTGAAATGTGGCTGGTCCAAATTGAGATGTCCTAAAAATGTACAAAACACTAGATTTCAAATTCTTAATACAAAACCCATAAAAACTTATTAATATTTTATATTGATCACATGTTGAAATGATAATATTTGGGGTGTATTGAGAAAATATTAAAATGACTTTCATCCGTTTCCTTTTACTTTTTGATGTGGTTACTAGAAAATGTTAAATTACATATGTGGTTAATATTTGTGGCTTGCATTCTATTTCTGTTGGACAGCCCTGGTCTAGATCAAGAGGAAAGAAAGGGGAAAATGTGTAGATAATTTCTTCTGTGTGTCAGAAGATGCGGTATCTTGTCCCCTCCTTTATGGGAGCATGCCTTTTCTCTCCACTTTATAAACTGCTCAAGGACATAGAATGTCATCGATTATATTGCTGTTGTTATCCTGTGGCTATTCCACAGTTTGCTCAGTATTTGAATTGTTTACAACTTTTCTAAATAGTCTTGGCAGTAAAGTCTTTGTACATATTCTTAATAGTTTCCTTAGGAGAAGTGGTTTTAAGCTTTTGCTTCAGAGTGCCAAATTGCCCTCCAGGTGTGACCAGGTTGTTCCCACCAGAGGTATATGAGATGCCCACTTGGCTATTTTCTCTCCAGCCCTGAAGATTGTCTTTTTGTTGTTGTTATCATCTCTGCCAATTTGATGGATAGTTTGTGGTATCTCTATTACAAAGGGGAAAATAAATAAATTTTACATCCTGACATGAGAGGCTCAGTGTAAAATAACAAGAGGGAATGATGTGGTGCAGCTTCTCCTGAACCACTTTGCATAGACATTTGAATTAATTTGGAGTCTATGCAAAAGTACATCAGACTCAGTGACCATTCCAAATTGCATTTTTAAAGATGCCAGCTATGAAGACCACAAGAAATACATAATTAAAAATGCATGGAATATCTAGCAGGGTGAATCTTGTGGGAACCAATCCTTAGATGTGTCCTAGAAACGAAAAGAAACCCAGAACAGGTAACATCACATGTAGTTTTAGAAGTACATAATGAAGATCCTGGGGAAAAGAATCCTTCTCGACTGGGAAGTTTTTAATTGGCATGGCTACATGGAATACAGTTACATCAGAATTGCAAGTCCAATTAGCAAAGAGTTTACGAAAACCTGCTCTCTGCTTTCTGAATTTGAGAGAGACAAATGAAAAGAAACGGACACACTTTAGTGTTCCTTCTTTTCTTTAGCAAGAGTAGGAACTGATTAATCTGTAGAAAATGATCACCACTGTTGTCTCTTGCACGTTAACATTTTTCGCACAAAATTTGAATAGTTCCTGGGAGGTTGCTGTCCTGTAATTGTCGTATCTCAGATTTGCTCTGTGGTTGTGACACCAAGAGAGGCTCGGCCAGTTGATGAATCGACTGCTCCTAGGCATTGTTTTACCACCTTCCTTTTTTTCCCCCTTTTTATCCATATTCTGAGCAGAAATTTGTGGTACTGCAAATCAAATTTATACCTTTGTGTTTTTTCTCTTGGTTCATTAGTTTGGTAATAAAATATTTAAAAAAAAAAAAGTTCTTTCCTAGATGATGTCTTATTCATTCTTTCATCCCCCTTTCAAGTGAAGGTTAGGCCATATGTCATTTCTCTTTCCAGAGACTGTTTATTACCTTTGTTGAACTTACATATATTAACCATAGTCTTTAGGTTCTGAACATTTTTTTGTATTTCTCTTTTTCTGCAAGCTGGGGTAGGTAGATTTTAATCCTTAACACTTTGCTTTTGTTATGTGATTAACTGACAGGCTTTGGCCTCGCCCCATCCTTGTTTTCAAGATAGATTCTTAGATATACATTATATAGTATAAGTGTTTGGGTTACTTTTTTCCCCCAGAATTGTCATCTGAGTCTGTGCTTTTATTACATGTAAAACTTAGCCTGAAATGGTGACTCTTAAAGTCACCATTTTGGGTTTAAATGTTTTAGTTTCATTTCCCCAAAGAAGGTTGTTTTGCTTTATTTCCTTGGCTCTGTGCACTCTGCATTGCCCAGGTCTGAACTGGCTCCAGTGATGATCTCTTCCCTTTTTAGTGGTTTCCTGACACACATTGTCACTGGAAGTGGCTACTCAGTGCCTCCAGGAGGAAACTGACTCCCTTTAATTCTTTTTTACTAAGGAACTGCAAAGTAACCTGGTTTTCTTTTCTGTTTTTCCCCTACCATGTTGCAGTAGAAAGATGAGCCACTTTTATCTTCTCAGCCTCAATTTCCTCCCCATGTGAAATGGCACTACTAGCGCCTCCCTTGCCAGGTTATCATGAGGCTTGGGTGAGTTGTGTGTGAAAGCCCTTGTAAAATGTCAAATATGTCAGTTTAAAAAATTTCTCATAGAAGTCAAGTGCATCAGGTAGCTTGTTTCCTTGTTCTTACCCTAACTCTACACGTTCATCATAAACCCGTTAGAAATAAGAATTCTCTGTTCCTTAAGCTCATTCATTCAGCCGCTTATTTTATTGAGGCTCTACAGTGGCTTAGACACCATGTCTTAGTGATTCAGCCGACCTGAGTTGGGGGCCCGGGATGGCCTGGGGGTCACTGCGGGAAGTAGCAGGAGAGCTGGTGATGAGGTCTTGGCACAGGGGATGGATGAGCAGGCTGGAGGCATCCTGGGATGGGGCACCTCAGTATGTGTCACGTACTACCTTTAATTCTCATGCTCTGCAATGTTAAGTTCCCAGGACTTCCAACCCTTCTTACATAATTTTGCATCAGAGAAATTCTTATTTCTAATGGGTTTATAATGAACGTGTGGGCAGTTAGAGAAACGGGTTTTTAGTACTGTAGATAAATGCTCTGAATAGTAATGAAGATTCCTCATCGAAGAGGATGAAAATCTTTAAAGAATCCTGTTCTTCAAATAATCGTTGTCAGAAAACATTCCCCCTGTGGGCATCTCTTTACAATGGTAGAATACGGGCTATACCCCTCAAGTTTTCATCTGCTTAAAATGAATGCATTTTTATAGCCCTGTTTCTGTAAGGTTCCGTGCAGGGTTCATGCACAAGGGGTACCTGTTTCATCTCTTTGTAGTTAGTATTCGTCAGTTTTAGAGAGACTGGTTTATTACTCTTTCCTGAATTTCCGTTGCGGTTTCTCTGTGATTCTCTCTTTTTGTCTGTCTGCTTGTTTTACGCAGCCACTAGAAGTCAATTTAATTTTTCGTACACTGGACCTGAAAGTGCTTGTTCCTGCCCACCACCCACTTTTTACTTCCTGTGTGCTTTGTTCCTGTCTTGTGGCCCGCCCGCCCGTGAGGTGCACGGTTTGGGAAGGGCTTGGAGTCCTCTGAGGCTCAGAAGCAAACCACAGCTTCCCCGCTGCCCTTCTGAGTTAGGACGTTTGTGAGAGGAAGCAAGCAGGGGCTTGGAGCAATTAGTGCGTCCAGTGTAAACCTGGGTGTTAAGGGGGCAATTATCACCTTCTTCTGGATTGCGGTTTGGAACAGGCACTGGCCTGTGGCGAGGTCCCAGCCCTGTTTGGTGGGGGTCAAACCAGGTAAAAGAAAAACAAATATTTAGATAAGCTGAGCTCCGAACAGTTAAGTAGTGGGGAAAGGTTACTTCATTTTTATTTAGGACTTTGTGTCTTTTATTTTTATTTTATCTTTTATTGTAAAAGAGGTACCATGTGCCTTAGGACAGTAGGAATTAGTATTATCAGAATCATATTCTAGATTATATACAATGTATGTTTGTCAGATAAGCATAGGGGAATTAACTTGTTATATCCCTGCTTTTCACCCTCTCAAGTGAAGCTCAGAAAAGCCCACCAAGTCCTTTTCCTTCCCTCCCTCTCTGCTTCCCACCAAGTTTTACCTGAGATGGAGTCTGAGGAGAGTGAGTTCACCTCCACCCAAGTTGCCTAGACCTTGAATTTTTAGCCAGAGATGTTAAATTTACTCTTTAAGGTGTAAAGTACTTTTCACTTAAACTGAAAAAGACTATTTATATATAGTTCTGCATTAAGTGATGATGCTTTCTGATTACTTTCTTTGGTACCATGTCTTCAGGGATTTTCTAGTATCACCAGATCTCGGCTTGCTTTTGAGGATCTTCTCCTTGCAGGTTCTCAGGGGCCCTTTGAAGAATCTCTAAAGTACTGCATATATGTACAGGATCATTTTGCCCAGACTGTTGAAGCATACAGCGTGAAACATGCCCTGAACAAAGCAGAAAAGGAAACGGGAAGTCAGGGGAGCTTGGATTGGGTTCTGCTAATTCAACAGTATGGTTACGGGAAGTGTAAGGAGACATCATTGCTGATAATGATTTCCACTTGAGCTGAATCTTGGAGCGGACTAAGAGGAAGGAAGGCTAATCATAACTCATCACCTTGTTGTCTCAGTTTTCTCTTAATGTAGATTTTTGTTTGGGGAGTGTTCAATCCATATACAATTTTGCAGAATTTTAGTGGGCTATTCTGTCCCAGTGTGTAACTTGAAATTAAAATAAATGGAATGCACTGATGTATGGATTTTTAAAAAGGTGTTTTTGTCTTTATTCCTTTACTTAGTGATTCTTTATGTATAACCATTATTTTTACTGACGTTAATCTTATTGATCCTCGAATCCAGTCCCCTTTTCAAAGCAGGTATACCAACACACTTTCACCCACCCACCAACCCGTCATATTTTGGTGGTTACCTGGATTTAAAAAATTTTAAGGACCCAGAAACACTAAGCACAAGTAATTGAGGTTAGGAATCAGGGACAGAGTTTTTGTTTGTTTGTTTTTTTATCACAAAGGACACAAATTGAAACAACCATCATCTTTCACCACTATTTCATAAAAAGAAAGGCCATTTTAAAAGAGGTAGGAGGTACATAAACTCAAAATAAACTTTGTTTTTTGGCCAGCTTACTGTGCTTATTTTTCTGTTATCAGTACCCGACTGGTGACCATCTCCTCTCAGGTTAGTTGAGTGAAACTCTGCTCTGCAGCAACCCTAACCATGCAGTCCCCTAGTTTCTACCTGAATGCTTCCAGTGGCAGCATACTCTCTACTTCAGTTATTAGGAAGGCCTTCCTTATAGTCTTCCTTCTCTGGGTAAGCATCCATTGGGCTTTCAACTGTTCCTTCCTCATAGGAAATGATTTCTAGACCTTTATCCATTGGGCTTTCTCTTCTGAGAGCTTAAAAGACTAGGTGAAAGGAGACGTTGAGGATAAATGGCTTCCTGTAATATATACCCCCACGAAAGCAGACTGCCGTTCATTTATTTATTTATTTATTTTATTACTATTTTTTGCACGGGCAGGCACTGGGAATCGAACCTGGGTCTCCAGTATGGCAGGCAAGAACTCTGCCGCTGAGCCACTGTAGCACCGCCCTCATTTATTTTTTATTTTACTCCTTTCTTCTGAAGGTTGAATGTTAATTTTTTGCCAGGTCTATGCTGAAGCCTAATACACAATGAGGAGAAAAGTCCAAGGCTCACATGTAAGGTGGATGACAGGCATGCAAGATAGTAGCAGGGTGGTGGCTGCAGCCCCGAGGTGCTGGTGGACGGGCTGTGTGGGCTGAGTGCAGGGGCAGCAGCACTTAGCTTGGCTGGCAAGCTGCTGGAGAGCGCCATTAACCTGAGACTTGCAGGATGACTCTGAACTTCCCAGATGAAATAACATCTTCAAGGGCAGGAAATGAAGGTGGAGGAGGACAGGCACAAACACTTACACAGGGATAGGAACACACACTGGAGCCAGGGTGGGTGTTGGGGAATGGTGACAACAGGAAGGCTCATGAGCGGAATGTCTTTCTGTGATCAAGGTCATACACTTTTCTCAAGGTAGCTCAAGTTTGTTTAGTCATTCACGGAACTTAAACTTGTACCTAATCAAAAAAACCCAGGGATTTTTCATGTGCGTAAGCCAAAGCTTTCCTTGACTTTGTGCAGTTGATTTTTTCCCCCTTTGGAACCTAAATACAAGACTTACTTTTTTCCCTGTCAATATATTGTATTGACTTGGGGCAAGTATTCATTCTAGCCTGTTGAAATAATCTTGAAGTATTAATTTTGACATCTTATATTAACCATCCCTTCTTGTTTGGGGACATTTATTTGATTTATGACCTGATTTATGTTTTAAATGCCAAAAAAAAAAAAAAATGCTCGACAAGAACAAAACTCAGTGGCACATCACTAGAGACTTCACACCAGATTGGTCATAACCGTTGACCAGCAGTCTTAAGTTTGTCACTTTTTCAACTTGTTACCCACTCATCCAAACAACATTTCATCCTCCCAGATTTCATCAAGTCCATGGCAGATAATGATTTTTATTTAGCTCAAATCAGAATATACTGTGTATCATTCCTAAGCAGAGTGGTCTTCCCACCACCTTCCAAAAGAGACTGAAAGTTTAATGTGCGTGATTTGCTCTTAAGGATTTACTGGTCACTTGTTCTTTTCCCAAGTCTCTCTAACCTTATGCCTACTAATCTATTCTGTAATTTTACTTCAGATCAATATTAGCTTCACCTGTCTTTATTTTTTGGAATTTTGTTGTTTGATTTTTTGTTTTGAAACTCGGCATGGCACTTTTTCCATGTCACCTCTCCTATTTGGAACATTTCTCAGAACAGCCAAGATCGGAAAATGCTTATGGACTAAGTCCTGGAAGTACAAAGTGCTTAGCTCTTGAGCTCTATGCGCAGACCACCCCCTTGCAGAGTAGAATCAGAAGAACTTCTGGAAAATACAGTGAATTTAAACTGTAGTGGGAGTGAGGCATATTAATTTCATCTGGGATATGGTTATTTTGTGAAACTGATATTAAAGTAATTTACAGCATTCTCTTTCGTTATGTTCTTTTATTTGTAAAGGTAAATCCCTTCTGATATTCTTGAACTTTAAGATTCCGAATTTTGGGAGGCTTATCACTCTGCCCTTGGAAGGGGATAGCTCACCTTTGTCTGCAGTATATAAGGACAATCTTGTTCACAGGCAAAGCAGTAAAGAAATCGGTGTGGAAGCCTTATTTATCCTTTTCCATCAGATGCACTGTCAGAGTTGTAACCATTGTCACAAGTGACCTTTGAGCCAAATTCTAAGTTTAGATATGTCAGCTGTGTGACAGGCTGCTTAACATCCCCTTGCTTGTAGAATGTGTGGGTTATTTTTTTCTTTTTGACTAGTGATACATTTATATTGTATCCCCAAATTTCTTTGAACTGAAATGAATAAAATATCATTTTCCCTTTGTTCTTCTAACTCGTTTTTCAAGGTCATGGGCTGCATTTGGAAATCAGTGTACTGATGCCACATTAGGGTCACAGCCAGCATAATGTTAAGTCTCAGAAATCCCAGGTTGACTCCTGCCCTTTTAGCTTGTGTCAGACCAGGAGAAATTTGTAGGTAATTTTGCTCACTCTGTTTAATACTTTCAGATAATTTTCTGTTTTATTTCAGAAAATGTATTTACTTTCTTCTGTCACATTGTTCTTGTTTTGTATGAAATTATCATTTATGGCTTTTAGTGTTGGCATTTAAATGCATTCAGTGTCTATAGGCTGTGACACAGCTTTTTGGTGTGTCATATGTGTGTGATTTCCAGCTGTGATGTGCAAAAAGAAACAAAAAATTTAGAGATATTAGAAAAGCAATCTAATATCAAACAAAACCCTCCTAGATTTTTGGGTTTTCTCCCCCAACCTTTTAGAGTTTTCTTTTTGGTACTAATTTCTAATTCCATGTTAAGCTCCTAAATTGCCTTGCTTTCCTCATGTGTCTTTATAAGCTAAATTGGGATAAGATACAAGGCCGTGTCCATTTTCCAAGGTAAAATGTGTTATTTCCCTTCTCCCTGCCACTGCCAATCTTCTCTGACTCCCCATACCAAACACTTTAAAGGGGGAAAAATTTTAACTTATATGTTGATATTTTGTTCATTTAACCAATGTACATTGAGTGATTATAAAATGGAGGAACTATGCTGAAAAGTAACAATAAAAACGGTAATTGGTATGTCTGCGTTTTCTCAACATTTTGCATATAGAACTACACTGAAGTTAAGGAGGTGGTCTAGCTTAGTATTCTCAGGTGTTAAGAATTCCTTGCTGGAGAGGGATGGAAGACAAAGATAGCCTTTGTTATTGAAGGTCTGTTAAGTGTCTAGCACTGTGCTTGCTTCTCTACAACAATCCTGTGAGGCGAGGTGAGGATACTGAGTCACAGAACTGGTCATTGGTGCAACTATCATTTTAAAAAAGTCTCACGGTTATTTTATTATCTTCCTTAGAATATAGAAAAGTGACGTGCTATATAAACATGTGAGACTATTGAAGCAACAGAAATACCTTACAGGTTTTGTTGGTGGGAAGGAGAATTCAAGAAATAATCATTGTCACTTCATAAATTCAGTTTAGAAATAAAAGAGCACTTTCTGTAATCAGATTGCATTAATCAGTGTTTGAAACTTTTAGGGATTCAATTTTATGACCATCTACATTTTACTTGCAAAATTTTGGATTGCATTTTCAGAATGCATTATTTTCCTATGATGTATTAGTACTCAGGAGCATTAGTTTGGATCTAGCCACCTGTGACTCCATCGCTGAATGCTGCAGTAGAGCGACCTGTGGCAAAAATATTGTCATAAAGAATGTAAAAGACCCTTTGTGTGCTATGTGCTCTTAAAAGTCCATAAATATTGTAAAACTGCTTTACCTTGGTTGTAGATCATAGTGGACTTGATACTAAACTATAATAGCAGATATGTTTAATAAATCAAATGCTTTATAGTGTGTTTTTTTATTTAGACGATGTATTAGGGTTCTCTAGAGAAACACAACTAATAGGAAAGATCTTTAAATATGAGATTTATAAAGGTGTTCCATGCAAGCATAGGAATGGGAAAGTCCCAAATCCATAGGGCATGCAATGAAGCTGACAGCTCCAATGAAGGGTCTGGATGAAGTCCACAGAAGAGGCTTGCTGGATGAATCAGCAGTGAAAATGTCACTCTTCTTCCTTAAAATTCCTGAGCTGATTAGATTATCTTGTTAGTGGGAGACACGCTTTAGTTCATTGCAGATGTAATCAGCCCTAGATGCAATCAACTGGCTGATTATTTAGTACACCAGCCTTCCAGTTTATCACCCAGCCATGAAATACGCTTGCAGCAATGGCTAGGCCAGTGCTTGCCTAAGCAGAACACTGAGCATCATCACTTGGCCGAGTTGATACCAGAACCTAACCATCACAGAAGGGAAGTTATAACTAAATATGGTGAAAATGAATCTTAGCTATTTTTAATATTCATACTATATGAATTATTTAGTTCAAGCTATGTATGCAGTTTACCAGGCAGCATTAATTATAACTTTATTATCAAGCACTTATAAATGATCGGCCAGTTTCTCCCAGGATACAGAAAAGTGAAGTGCTGTATATACATGTAAGATTATCAGAGCAATGGAAATACAAAGGCAAATAGCAAGAATGGTTCTAAATTTAGCAAGAAAAGATTATCAGTTCTGCAATCTGGGTGCACACTACCAATTTCACATGGACTCTCAAAGGATGTGTTTACATTAAAATTTCAATATTATAAAAAATCAGGTATGTAGATATCTATACTTTCTCTTTAAAAATGTGCTCCTTTGTGCTACTTTGTCCCAAGTCTTCTCTAATTTATTTTCATCTGCCCACTTACTAGCTGATGGTTAGACCACTTGAAGATGTTACGAGCTTCTACTAAATCATCTCTAATCCGCTGGCTACCAGTCTGTGATTGGTACTGGAACTCACTCTCCTTTTCTGGATAGAGCAGAAAAGCATACCTGGTGCTTCATTTTCCCCATCTTCTTTGAATTCACAGGGAGAAGAGCCAGTGCCTTTCCCCTAACACAGACACCATAGCTTATTTTTCTTGAATATCAAGTTAAACATGTAACGCTAGTTCAGCATCCTTTCTCTTAAATCTCTTTTGCCCTTTAGAGCCTTTCTTTGTTTCTGCCAGCATTCCTTATCCCTCCATTTTAATTTCTTGAGCAAGACTGTTAACGCTTAATTATAAAGTGCACCAAATGTCAACAAAATGTGGCATCCCTCTGTGCTATTTCTGGGGATGAGACCTTCATTATTTTACTAAAATGTTGTTTTTATCACTTCCTTTTGCAATTGCAAAACCTTGAGCCACATTCTGTTCCTTAACTTCTTTTCTTAGAATTCTAGGACCTTTTAGGACTTAGCTTCCATTCCTGTACACACTTGTGTTAGACAGACTCCACAGCCCACATCAATTTTTGCTTTCCCAGAAGTCTTCCTCGTTAACTTGGCCTTCCTTCTGAGTTTATGCCCGTTTTACATAGCATTCGCCATGCGAAAATGTCTTAGATTTTTAGTAATTTTTTAATATTAAAAAGTTCTTATATCCCATAACAGACTGTCACTTTGGTAGTAATAATAATCTTACAGTTTTTATTGGCCTTGTTTAGTGAAGGACATACCGTAGACATGTTGTACATATTTGTGGGTTGATTTCTTGATCTGAACTCTTTTTTCTTGACTGTACTAATCTTTCCTGTGATTCATTCACCTTCAGCACCAGATTTTAGTTATTGCTGACCTTTAGATCTGCAATAGTTTTTCCTCCCAAGCATTCTTCTCCTTCAAACTTTGGCTCTAAACCCAACTGCATAAGATGTAGTTTCCTGTTCTACCCCATGTTCCCGGAATCATGTATACACAAAGGCATATCCGCCGTACAAGAGAAGTAGAAGAGGCATTTTATCTAATTTAAGACTTAAGCTAAAACAAGAGGAATGAAAAATTGAATATTTTCTATACTGTTAATTGTTTTACCTTTAGGCAAATCTTAGTAGAAGCAATGAAAATTTACAAGGCTAAAATGCTAAAGTCTTTTAAAATCTGACTGCCTGAATTTTTTAAAGTTTCATATTTTTTTCTTATTAGAGAAGTTGTAGGTTTACATAAAAATCATACAGAAAGTAGATTCCTATATACCAGCCCCCATTATTAACACTTTGCATTAGTGCGGTTCCTTTGCTGCATTGGTTCCTTTGCTGCAATTGATAAAGGTACGTTATTATAATGGTACTGTTAACTGTAGTTCATAGTTTCCATTAGGGTTCACTGTTTGTATAGTCCTATGACTTTTTTGTTTGTTTTGTGTTTAGTTTTTTAATAGTAACATATATATGGCTTAAACCTTTTAACCACATTCAAATATATAATTTGGTGCTATTAGTTATAGTACCATCACCATCATCCATTAACAAAATATCACCCCAAACAAGAAAGACTGTAGCAATTAAGCATTAATTCCCACTCCATCCTCCTACCCCAGCCCCTGGTAAGCTGTATTCTGGTCTCTGTATCTACAAATGGTCTTATTCTAGTTATTTTATATCAGGGAGATCATGTAAAATTTATTCTATTTTTGCCTGGCTTATTTCACTCAATATGACATCTTCAGGTTTCAGCCATGTTCCCATGCGTATCAGAACTTCATTTGTTTTCAGAGATGTATAATATTCCTTTGTATGTATGTATCACAATGTGTTAATCCATCTGTTAATGGAAATTTGGATTGCTTCCATCTTTTGGCAGTTGTGAATAATGCCACTGTGAGCATCAGTGTGCTAATATTTGTCTGATTTCAATTCTTTGGGGTATATTCTTAGAACTAGGATTGCCAGATCATATGGTAATTCTGTACTTACCCTTCTGAGGAACTGCCGAACTATTTTCCACAGCAGCTATGCCATTTTGAACAGGAGTCCCTATTTCTCTACACCGTCTGCAAAGCTTATTTTCCATTTTTTAAATAGTAACTATTCAAGTGGGTCAAGTGGGTGTGAAATGGTTTCTCCCTGTGATTTTGTTTTGCATTTCCGTAATGGCTAATGATTTTGACCATCTTTTCATGTGCTTTTTCTTGCCATTTGTATATCTTCTCTAGAGAAATGTCAATTCAAATCTTTTGCCATTTTTAAATTGGGTTATTTGTCTTTTTGTTATTGAATTATAGGAGTTCTTTATGTATTCTGAATATTAAACCCATACCAGATATATATTTTCCAACTGTTTTCTCCCATTCTGTAGGTTGTCTTTATACTTTCATGATGAAGTCTTTAAATGAACAAAAGTTTTACTGTAGATGAAGCCCCATTTATTTTTTTTGTTGTTCCATGCCTTCAGTGTAAAGTCTAAAAAACTATTGCCTAACACTAGGTCTTGAAGATGCTTCCCTTTGCTTTCTTATATATTTTCTTATATTTGGGTATTTGGTCCATTTTGAGTTAATTTTTGTATATATGATACAGTTGAGTTCCATCTTCATTCTTTTGCATACAGATTCCCAGTTTTTCCAGCATAATTTGTTGAAGAGCCTTTTCTTTACCAGTTGGGCAGACTTGGCACCCTTGTAAAGAATGAGCTGATAATGAATGAGATGGTTTATTTCTGAACTCTCAGATTAATACCATTAGTCTGTATGTATGCCCTTGTTTCAGTGCCATGCTATTTTGATTACTGTGGCTTTGTAGTTAAGTTTTAACATTGGAAAGTGTGAGGCTGACTTCATTCTTCTTTTGCAAGATGGTTTGGCTATTTGGGCTCCCTTAACTTTCCATGTGAGTTTGATGATTGGCTTTTCCATTTCTGCTAAAAAGGCTTATAGAATTTTGATAGCCATTGTGTTGAATTTGTAAATCAGTTTGAGTAGAATTGGCATCTTGACAATATTTGGTCTTCCAATCCATGAACATGAGTGTCTACTGATGTACTTAGATCTTCTTTCATTTCTTTTACCAGTGTTTTGTAGTTTCCCATGTATAAGTCCTTTATAGCCATAGCCTTCATTGAATTTTTCCTAGATATTTGATTATTTTTACTTGCTTTGTAAATGGAAAATTATTTCTGTATTTTTCTTCAGATTGTGTTTTACTAGTATATAGAGACTTATGCTCTTTGGTGTTTTCTTGTGGCCTTCAAATTCTTTTGCCGAATTTGTTTATTAGCTCTGGTAGCTTTGTTACGGATTTTTCAGGATTTTCTATATATGCAGTCATGTCAACTGCAAATACTGAAAGATTTGTTTTCCCATTCCAATTCAAATGATTTTACTTCTTTTTCTTACCTAATTGCTCTGGCTAGAACTTCCAGTATAGTGTTGAATGACTGTGGTGACAGTGGGTAACCTTCTCTTCTTCCAGATCTTAGGGGGAAAGCTTATAGGCTTTCACCATCAAGTATGATGTTACCTGTGAGTTTTTCATATATATACCCTTTGTTATTTTCAAGAAGTTTCTTCTGTTCCTAGTTTTCTAAGGATTTTTAATAAGAAGCCTTGCTGGTTTCTTAATAAACTAGACAATATAGATAAAATGGACAACTTCCTAGAAAGGTATGAACAACCAGCATTGACTTGAGAAGAAATAGACGACCTCAACAAACCAATCACAAGTAAAGAAATTGAATTAGTCATTAAGAAGCTCCCCCAAAAGAAAACAGGACCAGATGGCTTCACGTGTGAATTCTACCAAACATTCCGGAAAGAATTAGTACCAGTCCTGCTCAAATTCTTCAAAAAAATTGAAGAGGAGGGAAGTCTACCTAACTTATTCTATGAAGCCAACATCACCCTCATACCAAAGCCAGACAAAGATATTATAAGAAAAGAAAATTACAGACCAGTCTCTCTTATGAATATAGGTGCAGAAATCTTCAACAAAATTCTTGCAAATTGAATCCAGCAGCACATTAAAATAATTATACAGCATGACGAAGTAGGATTCATCCCAGGTATACAAGGATGATTCAACATAAGAAAATCAATTAATGTAATACACCATATCAACAAATCAAAGCAGAAAAACCACATGATCATCTCAGTTGATGCAGAAAAGGCATTTGACAAAATTCAGCATCCTTTCTTATTAAAAACACTTAAAAAATAGGAATAGAAGGGAACTTCCTCAACGTAATAAAGGGACTATATGAAAAACCCACAGCTAACATTATCCTCAATGGGGAAAAACTGAAAACTTTCCCCCTAAGATCAGGAACAAGACAAGGATGTCCACTATCACCACTGTTATTCAACATTGTGTTGAAAGTTCTAGCTAGAGCAATTAGAGAAGAAAAAGAAATACAAAGCATCACAATTGGAAAGGAAGAAGTAAAACTCTCACTGTTTGCAGATGATATGATTCTGTATGTCGAAAACACTGGAAAATCCACAGCAAAACTACTAGAGCTAATAAATGAGTACAGCAAAGTGGCAGGTTACAAGATCAACACTCAAAAATCTGTAGTGTTTCTATACGCTAGTAATGAACAACCTGAGGGGGAAATTTAAAAAAATCCATTTACAATTACACCAAAGGAATAAAATATTTAGGAATAAATTTAACTAAGGATACAAAAGACCTAGACAAAGAAAAATACAAGAAATTGATAAAATAAATCCCAGAAGACCTAAGTAAATGAAAGAGCATACTGTGTTCATGGATTGGAAGACTAAATATAGTTAAGATGTCACTTCTACCTAAATTGATTTACAGATCCAATGCAATACCAATTAAAATCCTAAAAACAGCTTTTCAGAAATAGAAAAACCAATAACCAAATTTGTCTGGAAGGGCAGGGTGCCCTGAATAGCTAAAAGTATCCTGAGGAAAAAAAATGAAGTCGAAGGTCTCACACTACCTGACTCTTAAGGCTTATTATGAAGCTACAGTGGTCAAAACAGCATGGTACTGGCATAAAGATAGATATACTGACCACTGGAATCAAGTAGAGTGTTCAGATAATAGACCCTCTCATCAAAGGACAATTGACCTTTGATAAGGCAGTCAAACCAACTCACTTGGGACAGAACAGTCTCTTCAATAAATGGTGCATAGAGAACTGGATAGCCACATGCAAAAGAATGAAAGAGAACCCATATCTCACACCCTATACAAAAATTAACTCCAAATGGATCAAAAACCTAAACATTAGATCTAAGACCATAAAACTTTTAGGAGAAAATGTAGGGAAATATCTTATAAATCTTATAAAAGGAGGCAGTTCCTAGATCTTATACCCAAAGCACAAGCATTGAAGAAAGAAAGAAAGAAATGGGAACTCCTCAAAATTAAACACTTTTGTGCATCAAAGAACTTTGTCAAAAAAGTAAAAAGACAGCCTACACAACGGGAAACAATATTTGGAAATGATATATCAGATAAAGGTCTAATATCCAGAATATATAAAGAGATTGTTCAATTCAAGAACAAAAAGACAAGCAACCTAATTGCAAAATGGGCAAAAGACATGAACAGACACTCCTCAGAAGAAGAAATACGAGTGGCCAAAAGGCACATGAAAAGATGCTCAACTTCCCTGGCTATTAGGGAAATGCAAAACAAAACCACAATGGCCATTATCAATAAAACAGAAAACGACAAGTGCTGGAGAGGATGTGGAGAAAGTGGCACACTTAATCCACTGTTGGTGGGAATGTCAAATGGTACAACTACTGTGGAAGGTGGTTTGGTGGTTCCTCAGGAAGCTAAGTATAGAATTGCCATATGACCCTGTCATACCATTACTAGGTATCTACTCAGAGGACATGAGGGCAAGGACACAAATGGACATTTGCACACCAATGTTTACAGCAGCATTATTTACAATTGCCAAGAGATGGAAACAGCCAAAATGTCCATGAGCAGATGAGTGGCCAAATAAATGGTGGTATATACATACAATGGAATATTATACAGCTGTAAGACAGAATTAAGTTATGAAGTATGTAACAACATGGATGGACCTTAAGGACGTTATGCTGAGTGAGATTAGCCAGAAACAAAAGGACAAATTCTGTATGGTCTCACTGATATGAACTGACATTAGTGAATGAACTTGGAGAATTCCAGTTAGGAACAGAGACCATCAGGAGATAGAAATAGGGTAGATATTGGTTCATTGGAGCTGAAAAGATACAGATTGTGCAACAGGACTGATTATAAAAATTCAGAAATGGATAGCATAATACTACCTAACTGTAATACAATAATGTTAGTACATTGAATGACACTGAATGTGAGAATGATAGAGGAGGGCTGGAGGCACAAATGAAACCAGCAGGGAAGATAAGGCAATAAAGACTGAGATGCTATAATCTAGGAATGCCTCGAGTGTACAATGATAGTGAGTAAATGTACAAATTAAAAAATGTTTTTGCATGAGGAAGAACCAAAAATAAATAAATAAATAAAAAGCCTCACTAGGTTTTGTCAAATGCCTTTTCTGCATCAGTTAAAGTAATCTTTTTATCTTCCTTCTTTTAATGTGGCATATTATATTAAATGATTTTCTTGTGTTGAACCATTCCAGCTTACCTGGGATAAATCCCACTTGCATGGTGTATACTTATTTTAATGTGCTGTTGACTTCAGTTCAGTTTCCTAGTATTTTGTTGAGAATTTTTGCATCGATAACCATAAGAGAAATTGGTCTGTAATTTTCTTTTCTTGAGGTATCTGTGTCTGGCTTTAGTAATAGGGCAACAGTGTCCTCATTGAATGAGTTAGGAAATGTTCCCTCATCTTCAATTTTTTGGAAAAATTTAAGCAAGATTAGTACTAATTCTTCTTGGAATTCACCTGTGAATTCATCTGTTCCTGAACTTTTCTTTAAGTTGTGAAGTTTTCGATAACTGACCCAGTCTCTTCGTTAGTTTTTGATTTGTTAAGAACTTTTGTTTCTTCTTGAGTCAGCCTTAGGTAGTTTTTGTGTTTCTAGGAATTTGTCCATTTCATCTAAGTTTTCTAATTTGTTGAAATAAAGCTGTTTGGGGTATCCTCTAATAATCATTTTTATTTCTTTGGGGTCAGTAATAATGACCCCATTTTCATTTCTGATTTTAGTTATTTGCATTCTCTTTCTTTTTTTTTCTTTGTCAATCTAGCTAAAGATTTGTTTTATTGTCCTTTTCAAAGAACCAACTTTTGATTTTGTTGACTCTCTTATTTTATTATACTCTATTTCTTTCATCTGCACTCTAATCTTTGCTATTTCCTTCCTTCTGCTTGTTTTGTGCTTAGTTTGCTCTTCTTTTTCCAGATACTCCAATTGTGAATTTAGGTGTCTGATTTGAGCACTTTCTTCTATTTTATGTAAACATTAAGAGCTATGAATTTCTCTCTGAGTATTGTCTTTACTGCATTCCATAAGTTTCAGTACATACGTGTTTTCATTTTCATTTGCCTCACAGTATTTCTGAATTTCCTTGTGATTTCTTCTTTGACCTATTGAATGTTTAAAAGTACATTGTTTAATTTCCACATATTTGTGAATTTTCCAATTCTCCATCTGTTTTTTATTTCTTGCTTCATTCATTGTGGTCAGGGAAGATTCATTGTATTATCTCAATATATTTTAATTTATTGAGACTTGTTTTGTGACCTGTCATACGGACTATCCTGGAGAATGATCTATATGTATTAAAGAAAAATGTGTATTCTACTCTTGGGTGAAGTGTCCAAATATGTCTGTTCTAGTAGGTTTGGAGTATTATTAAAGTCTTCTGTTTTTTTGTTTATCTTTTGTCTAAATGCTCCGTTTATTAAAAGTGGCTTATAGACGTCTCCTAGTATTAATATAGATCCATCTGTTTCTTCCTTCAAATTCGTCAATATTTGCTTAATATATTTTGGGGCTCTGCCATTAGGTATATATATTATACTTGTTATATTCTTATAGAATGGGCTCCTTTATCAGTATATAGTAAATTTCACTGTCACTCGTAACAGTTATTGACTGAAGTCTATTTATGTGATGTTAGTATAGCTACTCCAGCTCCCTGCTCTCCTTTTTTTTCTTTGACATGGGCAGGCACCAGGAATCGAATCCGGGTCTCTGGCATTGCAGACGAGAACTCTGCCTGCTGAGCCACCGTGGCCTGCCCTCCCAGCTCTCTTGATTATTATTTGCATGGTATATTTATTTTCATCCTTTCATTTTATGCTGTCTTATACCTTGAAATATAAATGTGTAAATTACATGTACGCAGGTCATGCTTTTTTATCCATTCTTGTCAGTCTTTGCCTTTTGTCTGGAGAGTTTATTCCATTTAAATTTAAAGTAATAACTGATAATATAGACTCTTCTTTTTCCATCTTGCTATTTGATCTTTGTAAGTCATACCTTTGGGTCCCTCAATTCTACCATTAATGCTTATTTTCTATTTTAAAAAATTTGTTTTCACTGTACCATTTTGAGTCCCTGCTCATCTCTTTCATATGTATGTTTCATATATATTTTTATGGTTATCAGGGGGCTTAAATTTAATATCCTAAATCTATAACAATATTGTTTGATACCAATTTAACTTCAAAAACATATAGTAACACTGTTCACATACTCCTCTATTCCCTCAATTTTTGTTGTATCTTTATACATTGTATATGCTGTACCATAGATTTATCATTACTTTTTATGCATTTGCATTTTAGAACCTGTAAGAAGTAAAAGTAGAGTTACCTGCAAAAAAAAAATACAGTACAGTAGTACTGACATTTATAATTACCTGTATGTTTACCTTTACTGGAGGTCTTTATTTCTTTATGCTAGTCTGATCCCCTCCCCAAATGTCCTTTCCTTTCAGTCTCAAGAACTCCCTTTTGCATTGCTTATTGAAAAGGTCTGGTGGTGAAGAATTCCCTTGGTTTTTGTTCATCTGAGAATGTCCTAATTTTGCCTTCATTTATGAAAGACATTCTCCCAGTCATAAAATTCTTGGTTGTCAATTCTTTTCTTTTAGCCTGTTAATTATCTCATCCCACTGCTTTCTTACCTTCAGTAATGTCTGATATCAGCATTTAATCTTATTGGGACTATTGTGCATAACACATTGCTTTTCTAATTGGGACTATTGTGCATAACACATTGCTTTTCTCCTGGAATTTACAGCACTCTCTCACCTTTTCCTTCACAATCAACAGATTTTACTACTAGCTGTCTATGTGTGATTCTCTTCTAGTTTGTCCAATTTGGGGTTCTTTAGGATTCTTGAATATGCAAATTCATATCCTTTGTTAAATTGGAAGAATTTACTGCCACATTTAGTTTGCTATTTCTTCTGCCCCTTTCTTCTTCCTTTGTGATTCCCATAATGCATATCTTCTTTATGGTATCCCACAGGTCTCTTAGGCTCTGTTCATTTTTTAAGTTTGTTTCTTTATGCTCCTCAGCCTGAACGTTTCAATCATCTTGTTTTCGAGTTCACTGATTCTTTCTTCTGCTAGTTCTAATCTGCTGTTGAAACTCTCTAGGGAATTTTTCATGTCAGTTATTGTGGGCTTCAATTCCAATATTTCTGTTTAGTTCCTTCTTAAAATTTGTATCTGCTTATTAGATTATAACATCGTTCATTTATTTGTTTTCCTGATATCCTTTAGTTCTTTTCTGTGTTTTCCTGTATTTTTTTTAGTATATTGAGAATCAATTTTTTTTAATGTTCTTGCTTAGTATGTTCAAAGTCTGGTCTTTTATATTTATAAAAATCCCAGATTTTTATCCTATTCCTGCAGATGTTCCATCATTTCCTATAGATCTTTGTTTTTAGTCTTGTATTCTTTTGTTGCACTCTGTACATTCTCATGTTTTAAAGTGTTAATTTTAGGGTAGAATTCCTTAAGTTTGTACAGCTAGTGATGTGACAAAGATTTCCTTCAGTGCCAGGGAGGTAACAAAAACAAATCAATACATTAAAAAACACCCTTCACAGTGCTTGCAAAATTGCTTTCTGTTGTCTGATGCTCTCCTTTAAAGTTTAGCTCTCCTATCAAGGAGATCAGCTGGAGGTAAATGGTGAAGTATAAGGTTCTCTAGATATTTTCTGACTCTGTACCATGACCTGGTATTGTGCTTGCTCATAGCTTTAGAAATTGTGCTGTTTGCTGTAATTAGAATGTTCCTTCTACATTCTGTGAAATAGAATTTCTTCTCCTCCTGAGTTCTCTATTGGCCATATTAAAGCAAGTAAGTTATCTTTTGGCCTAGGCTGTTTTGACTTACTTGTCTACAAGCTCCTTCCTCTTGCAGGGTAAATTCTAGGTAGTGGTGGGGAAGGGGGTTAAGTGCTGGGGGAGGGGGGAGCTGGAGAGAAGTTTCTTAGTTCAGCCTTACAGGCTACGCCAGATTGACTGGCACTGACGTAGACCCCCAGTATATGCATAGGGGTTACTCTACTCCTGCTAGAATGGGAACAGGGAGTGACAGTCGAAGCACAGGCTGGCTCTGTTGGGTCAGGGGTGGGGGAGGGGGGTGGTAGGAAGGGCTGGCAGGGGTACTTTGAGCTTCTCCTATCTAGGCTGCATTGTCTTGCTTGGTCACCCACCCAGTTACTGCAAACCTTTAACTGTTTTCTGGAATTTTGTAGAAGATGGCTCTGCTATTTTTTGCTAAATGTTCAAGAGCCCACGGGGGAACAGCACCATGGACCATCTTAGCACTGTTATCCTCATCAACTGGTGATCACTGAATTTTTAAATTTCACATATCTTGTATCTCATCTGCATATGCTTACCAGTTCTATACCAGGTAGATAAAACAATATGACAGGTGAGTTATTCAAGGTAATGAGATATCAGAATTATATCAATAAATGAATTTGTTTTATTTTAGGCCTCATTCTTCAACAAACTTTTGTATTAGCAAAAATGATATTTTATACCTTTTTCCTCCTATTTAGCCTTCGTTAGAAAAGTTCTAACAAATTTTGGCAAATCCACTTTTATTGAGAGACCTCTGAGAAAATAAGTCAGTCAAAAAAACACTCAGAAACACAACCAGCTAGAAAACTACATAAACGATATTACCTGTGTGTGTGCATGCATCTATATTTTGTTTTCCTCCACCTAGTCCAAAATAACAAGACAGTTTTTTACTTATAGTCCCCAAGTCCATTCCTTCCAAATAGAGATGTGGGCTATTCCTTTTAAGCGTTAAAGCAGTCTTACTTCCTCCACACAGTTATGTGTCCTATTGGGCATCTTATTCCAGAATCTGATAATTTCATTTACACAAGAAATCTTGAAAACTCCCTTTTTCTGCATCTGTTTTAGAGAAGTCTTTGGCAGTAACAGACTGCTCTCATCCCTTCACTCATTTAGATTCAAAGTAGGTATTGCTTTGAACCCATGGTACAATCTATGGTTTCTGACTAAAGTTTCTGCAACTGTCAGCATGCTTGGCCTTTTAACTCCAAACAAACTTCCTGCCTCCCAATTTTGCTACTCATTAGCTGTGTACCTTGAGCAGGTCCTTAACTCACTCTGTTCCTCATTTTCACATCTACAAAGTGGAAATGATATCCTACTGACTCAGAAAGACTGTTGTGAAAATTAAAATAATTTACTTCAATCTTTTAAGATAGTGCCTGGCATATGATAAGGGCTGTGTAAATATAAGCTATTGCTTTTATTATTCCCCTCTGCTAACTTACTACATCATTTGCTTTCCAGTGTTGCTCCTGATACTACTATAACCTCCTTTGGAGTTGTTCTAGTTTCTGTTTATTCTCTTTTTTGACCTCTTTCCCTCCTTTATTTAATTATTATCATTTGCATGGGCATAGCACCTCTCACAAGATGCATGAGTCCTTTGTCCTTCGGAAGCATTTCAGCTGTTAAAACAAACAAAAGCCATCATCCCATATGTGTGAACAATATTTGCTCCTTTCTCAAACTTATAAAAATGATCTTTTTTTTGTCAACATTATAAGAGGACACTTTTTCTAAGTAGTGTTTTCAGTGCACTTGTTGCCTTTGAAGGTTTAATAACGTTCATAAAATGTCTCAAAACTAACCACAAATAGTGGAAATGATGCCAAGGTGCCTTAAATGAATTTACAACTGAAATGACCCATAATAAAATAAAATAACTCATCAGCCATTGTCGCCATCTGTTGGTGGTATTTTGGAGTGGACTCCACTCGATAGAGAATCTTGGCTTGTAATTAACTGGGAAGGTTAGTAAATTCCTTATCAGAGGAGTGTGTGTGTGTGTGTGTGTGTGTGTGTGTGTGTGTCCCTGTACATGCACATGGGACAAAGTCTATAAAAAGAGGTTCATATCTAGCACCTAAGGTGATTTTAATTTTTTTCAACCTATTTTTCTGTATATTCTAATTACAATAACCATATATTTCTTTTGTAATTAAAATGAACAACAGCATAGAGTTTAGGAGGGATTAAGTGATGGAGGCAGGAGGAAGAAATTAAGCTTTATTTACTAAATGCAAACTAAAGTACACTTGGATTTTATATTACAGGAAATGAATGAATATATAAAAATGGAAATCGAAAAAAACTGGGTGAAACTGCGGCACACAAAAAATAGTTTTAGTCTACACAAAAGATTTGACAGACATAGCTGCTTTTCTTAACCAAATGTTTTTGGGTCAGTAGGCTTAAATATAAATTTTTGCTTCTTATCTTTTGAATTTCTAATTCTTCTATAGTCACATCTCTTAATTATTCCTATCCTTTTATTGTCAAAGCATTCTGTGGAGTGGATTATCTGTTTTTACCAAAAGTATTATTTTCTCAGTAGCCAGGGTTGTGTCTGAACATTGTTATTTTGAAGCTGGATAAAAACCAGAGTGTTCATATTCAAATTTTTTTCTATAAAATTTTAATGTTTGCTTTCTTAGGTCCCCTCTATGGTCTTAGAATGTGAGTTTTGCTGGCCAGCAGACTTGTTTCTCCCAATACATTTTATGTCCTTTTTCTTTTTTTTTTTTTTTAAATAAATTAAGGTTCAAGTATGAACGAGTGGGTGATGGTGGAAATCTTTTCCTTCGGACTTTTTATCAGAATGGCTGCTATTCTTGTAGGCATTGAGGATCTACAATAGAATTAGACTAAATTTTAATGATCTGAAATTATTTCTTTCTCACTAGTCCTACATTATTAATTCTTATTGCAAATAAAACTAGGATAAGGAGATCCTGTCTGCTCAGAACCCTGCTTCCCCCTTTCCTGTTCCTGGAGGTGCCACTTATACTTGGCCCTTCCCCATATTCTAGGCCTGGACCTTTCTAGTCCTTTTCTCATGTCCTCAGAATTGATGTGTACTCTATTCCATTCCCACTATCCTGTGCCTGGGTCACCCATTGAGAGGCCAACTTAGCCAGGGCCTGAGTGACGTCAGGTGTTCCAGCTTCCAGTCCAAGAACCTGGTTTAACAGGGTCTCTTGTGCTGTGTGAAGTGTAACTGAGTAGGGCATCCCAAAAGAGATGCTTTAGGGGACGGGAGTCCTCTAACATCCCTCAGGGGACTCTACCTAAGCAGCTTCCTGGTCATCCACTTCCCTTCAGGAAGTCAATTTGCAGAAACCCCACCACAGAATAAAAGGTGTTTTCTGACTTTCTGGGAGGGCATAGTCTCTCAGTCTTAACCTGCAAATCACTATGAAAACCACAATAGAAAGTGATCAATTTCAGAAATCTCTCTTCTCCTCCCCTCTCTAACCCTCTTTCAACCATGACCCACATGTTTGTTTCTTATATTATCAAACAAACAAACAAAAAACTCTTTTGACTTGGAAAATCAATTCCTATACCTTAACAAAAGGGACTTTCCATACCTATGCTGAGTATATGAAAGAAACATTGTTTCTCAGGTCATTTATAGTGGTAACTTAAGCATGATCATTTTCAGAGCTTTAGGATTTTATGTGAGATCTTAGGCTCCTATGAGCTTTTAATTTCCCATTTGCAAAAACCGGGCATAATAACATGAACCTCATAGGGTCATTGTGAATTTAAATTATGTAAGGATCCCACAAGCAAAGTGCCTGCCATAGTACCTAGAACATAAGTAGGAACTCATTTAAGTAAATGTAATCCCTTTTCTTATTTTTTCTAAAATTAACAGCTATGTGGTTGAAGGGGTTACTACTCTGAAGAATTAGGGATGGTTCCACAAAAAAGATGATATTCGAACAGGTCCTTCAAGCATGGGTAGGACAGAATTATGGAAAGAGGGCAGAGACTTGTTTAAAGTGGTGTGGTAGGTGAATTCCACTGGCAGACAGGTTTGGAAGAACCAGAGACGGTAAGCAAGAAGAACTATTATGAGTTTTCTTACTAAATCCAGGCATAGTAAAGGGAAGAAAGAGTGAATAATAGAGACATCAAGGACAAAACTCCGAAGAGTTATTGACTGACTGAATCCAGGAATAGCCGAGTTGGTGGTATTTCAAGAGCTCTGAGCGTGGTGGAAGGTTGGGAGAATGGCAGTGCTGTTGAATGGAGACAGGGCAAGGTGTGTTTGGGGTGCAGCTGAGGGTATGATGTAGAAAATAGCGAATGTGAGATGAATGGTAAAATATTTGAGTGGAAAGAGGCAAAGACAAAAACTAAAGGTTCAGTGGTATTGCAAAACAAAGCAGAAAGGAGAATTGGGTATTGTCAGCAGAGAGGCATCACTTTTAAAAACCATGGCGTGGATGGGTTTCCCATGAAGAAGGAATGTTTGGGGACCCTATTAAGCTTGACAAAAGCACTCAGTTAAGGAAGTGGAGGAAGAAGCTTGAATGGGCAAAGAACCACAGAAGGGGTGCTGGGAAAGGTGAGCTGAGATCCTGGGAGTGCAGGGCCAGAGGCCAGCAGGGGTGCACCTCAGGTGATGTAGGAATGTGGAAGAGTGTCAGAGGTAGAAAAGATAAAAAAGAATCTAAAGAAGCTGTGGCATGGATCGACTATCCCCACGGCCAAGAGGCTTGTCTTTTTTCCTGCTTGCCACACCTCTTTTTCTCCACATTTTACCTCGATATCTTTCACACCATTAAATGAGAGCAACCAGGATAGAGACCTTTACCTACAGTACTCAGATTGTTTTACAAAAGCCCCTGAACTCTGTGACCTCAGGCAATCTGTGATTCTCAGTCTCGTTATCCTACCGAGATCAGGAGTCAGACCAACTTTCTTCCCTACTTTGGGAAAGGTGTGAGGCAGGAATGCAATCTAAAAATGCTTTCATCCAAGATTTGGGCAAAGGGGAGAACACGAGTAAATACTAAACATGTAATTAGGTAGATACATGGTTGCTAAAAGGTGGTCTTTCAAGCCCTTATTTTTTATCTGGTTTATGGATTTTCTAAAATTGTGTTGCTGTTTTTGTAGGATTAGTGACCTGTGTTAATGTTATAAATATGCACAATCTGTAGGGCATTGAAGGTGTTTATGCGGCATTATGCCTCTTGGATGTAATTGTCATTTGAACCTTTAAATTGTCTTTACTTTGATAATCACTTGATTACATGTTGACACAGAGTGAAGATAGGGAAAAATTAACTGGAGGAGAAAGGACACTTAAGCCGGTTATGTTTTCTAGATAAATGTATTTAAGCTTTTTTTAGTGCATAAAATTTGAAATCTACGATGTTGAAAATGGTTTAGACTACTACACAGATACTTGTTTCCTAAAACTTGTAAGATTTTTTTTGTCCTTAGAATCAATCATGAAGTTATATTACAGAAAATGCAAAACTTTAAAAGTTAATATATAGGAAAGTAGAATTTTGTTAATTTACGACGTTTTCTTTTTTCCTGCTTGCCACATCTCTTTCTCCACATCTTACCTTGATATCTTTCACACCATTAAATGAGAGCAGAACCAGGATAGAGGGCTAGGCCTTCACCTGTAATGGAGGAAACTTGAATCTCAGATACGTGAAGTGTGTGGGCTTAGTACACATATGCAAACTTAGACTGTCGCTTGATTTTCGGTAGCATTGTGCTAATTATTAATGTTCTTTATTTTCTTCTCCCCACCCCCCAACTTCTGTTGCACATTAAGGAATGTTAATGTGCTTTTCATACATGATTATATATGCTTATATAATCCCTGGTTCACTGTTTTATTGTCTTCCATTTTCCATCTCTTGTACATGTGTGCATGCACACACATTAGTATAAGAGAATCCTGTATTATTACTAACAAGTTAAAAGAGGCGTCAATAAATGTATTTATGAACAGTAATCAAAATTACAAGAAACTACCTGTTTTAAACATACCATTCATTAGGTGTGTTAAACATGCATGCATGTGTGTGTGTCATTCTGTGATAATCTAGAGCCACAAGCACTGTCTGCAGAACCAAAATGAATAGGATGCAGACTGCTTTTCTCCCCTTATTATTTCATCAGGGCTGTGATGTTCATCTCATGTGCCCTTTAGTAGTGTGGAGGCATGCATTTATTTGGCGCTGTCATTTTTGACCACAAGAAAAAATTATTTTTTAAAGGGCTCGTATTCATTTTGTTGTTGTTGTTGTTGTTCCAGGGTGTTCGGGTAAGTACCAGATTCCTGGAAGTTAAATATCGAGCTGTTATCCAAAGCTCTGAGTGGGAGGCCTAGCCAGTCCACCCCCTTTTTTTAAGCTTAGTTTTGAGTTTAAAGTCTCATTTCCTTTCCCCTAGAAAAAAAATTTTGTTCTTTAAAGTTTGCAGATGATTGAAAGGTATGTGTGTTCTTTGGACTTTATTTAATAAAGTTTCCTTGATTGTAATTTCTTTTTTAATTTTTTTTTAGATATGGAAAAATAGTCTCCACAAAGGCAATTTTGGATAAGACAACGAACAAATGCAAAGGTATGTTTTCTTGGCTGATGATTTGCTAGATGTTATGTTTTTAAAATATGGTAGAATTTTAAACTTCCTCTTTGGTTTCAAAACTGCCTCAATTTTATTAAAAAGCAAATCTTGTGTCACCCAGTTTCTATCTTGCAATGTCAGCATATTGTTTACGTTCTCTACGGCTGAGTTTTTGATGGAAGCCCAGGAGCAGCTAGCAATTTGCCAGAAATCCAGATCTGACACTAGTGGAGTAAACATGCAAAGTACTGGTTGGCATTTAGCCTCTGCTTTTAAAAGAAGAGTAAAGTTAGAAAATAGCTTTTCTTTTCTTCAGCCTAAGGAGATTAGAGCTGCTTACTGTGGACTGTTGGGCTGTACTAAAGAACTGAAAAGATTACATATTGTGCAAATTGGCTCTATTAATTAGAATCGAGTAGTTTTAAGCAGTACTTAATTACATGTTTCAATACTTCCAATTGTTCTCTGCTGAATGTCTGTTGACAATATTGGCAGTGGGGAGGAGAGAACCATTTTCACTGACCAAATTGTAATAGGGAGGGGAGGTCATAAGCCCCTTTGAAATATGCTGCTTCTAATTTAATGCACTGATCTTCGGTTTTCCCAGTAATTAGGATGAGCTCATCCAGCTCCGTGAGCTGGAAGAGGAGGCGTCTACAGGCGGCACAGATGCTCTGTGGTTCTGACTTTTAATGATCCAGCATCTTAACAATAGGCATGTGATTTCTAGGAAAAGGGAAGAATGGAGTCAGCTGACTTTGAGTCTTAACTACTGACCCCATGAATTGAAATAAGGTTGACGGGAATAGGCAGAGAAGGCAAATCTCATCATTAATTAGGCCCCAGTTTTGCAAGCAGTGGTGAAGGCGGTGGTTTAGCACAATCTGAAAAAGGCAAAGAACATAAATGCTATGGTAGGGCCTCTCCTCAGAAGCCAGACATTTCCTTTAATCTTGAATTGAAGTGGTTCACTGCATTTCTGTCTGTTCTTCAAAGTACCTAAATTTAAAGGAGCTATTGTGGCAAATATCTAAGCCCATATTTAATCAACGTGGCATGTTGTAGCAGTTATGCCTTGGGACAATGAATAGAATAGTGCTTTCTGTAGAGTGGTGCTCAATAACTATTCTAAATGAATTAAACTAGAGATACTCAAATTGTAGACTAAAGTGTGTACACTCACTGCTTAGATTGGTCTTATTTAACGCATTTGTAAATGATTTTGGGAGAGCAGGGGACATGGAAAAATCTTTTGGTTTTGTAAAGAAAAGTGAACGCTTGCAAGCATAAAACAGGAAGTGATCTCTAACACTAGTTTCAAAGCAGGCAAGAAATCACAGTAGATAAGTAGTCTCACTCAGCCTTATCCTGCCCGCACATCATGGAAACTCAATCTGTTAAAATGTAGAAAAGTCCTGTCTGAGAAAGAGGACCCAGAGGACTCCTGGTTAAATTATTCACCACACCCTTAAACTGAAAACACTATTGTGTACTCTTCTCAGATGAGAACCTATTTCATAGAACCCCAAATTCCATATGTTCAAGGTGAACTAGAAATGATATGAGTAAAAATGAACAAATGCCGAATCTAACATAATGTCATAATGCAAACCCTTATGAATTGGAAAAGGACTGCAGATAGGCAGAGGATTCCTGGGGCTTCTAAATAAGGGGAGGAATAGTTCAGAACTGATTTCAGATACAAGCTGTCTCCTGGAGACCTCCTTTATAGGCGGGTCTCAAATCAGACACTGCCTTTGTGGTGAGGGTGGGGGGTGGCAGTGATAGAAAATTTCCAGGGATCTCTCTTGCCTGGCACAAACCTTTCAGCAGTAGGTATCTAAGAAGAGGGTATATAAGAATAGGTTTTTTTAAATCCTGGAAGCAAGAATGAGAGAGCTAATGAAAAAGTAATTTTAGGATATATGAGAAGAAATAACACTTAATTTAGCTCATAATAAAGTTCAATAGATACTTTGATAACTTGAAATCAGATTGATTCAACGTGAATATAGATTAATGGATAAGAGATTAATTATAGAGTATTAATATAAATGAGAAGTATTGGGTTATGTACCAAATTTTTGAGATTGAATAGATTAAAGAATTTTATATCTAGAAGTGAGATCTTAGCCCAAAACATTTTTTTATCACAAAACATATTGTAAAGCCTGTAGGAGAAAATGAAACTAAAGAAAACATTGGTCTAAATGACATGTACTTTAGTTATTAAATTAAAAAATTCACAAATCAATTGCTTGTTTACATTTCAAGTTTTGTCTGCATTTAACCAAGAAAAATTATTTAAATGCATACCAACACTGATGGGGGTGTATGTGTGCATGTATGTATCAGTTTAGGACAAAAAAAGCTCAAAAAGGATTGATTGAGAAATTGATTAGTTATTTATGCTTACAGAGTTGTATGTAAGATCAGAACGCACACATAAGTAAAAACAGGAAACTTAAGATTACTATAGCCATAATCCCTTCTCTAAGGTTCCATATGCCCTTGCCAGCAATGGACCAAAAATATGTCTCCACCCTTTTCGGTGCCTAAGGCAAAAATAGAAAATGTAATGATGCCATGATTTAGTCATTACAATGTGGAGGGAAAAATCCAGGGTGCAAGAGAAATATAACTATTCCAGGTACCAAAATCTGATGAGAATCCTCCTGGGGATCCTCAGTGTGAGGGCGCTATGTTATGTAGTGAATCTTATCTTCTAAAAACATCTTTATATGTTTTTCTATAATGAATCTCAAAGAAGTTGTAAATTTTATTTAGTCTTATATTCATTTGAAAAATAATATAGATGGAAAAGGAAAGCGCAAAATTGCCAGCTTACCTGTTGTGTTTGTCTTCAGCAAATATTTATGAAATGGTTATGGTGTGGTAGGCATCGGGAAAGGCCAGAAAAGGATATAAACATCATTTGTTACAATTGTTAATGAATTTATCTTAATAAGAAAATAACAGCTAAAATAATATTTATTGGACCTTATGTAAATAGTGTCTCCAGGTAAAATGACATCAAAATTGAGACCATCTGTTTATTGTAATTTGTTTACAGTAGCAAAATTGAGGGGGGAGCATAATATCCTTCAGTGAGATTGTGGCTAAATTTATTTTGATACAGTGTTTCAAATGTTTGATACAGTGTTAATAAATGCTGGATGTTCATTATGACCTGTTAAAATTGTGTTTGGCATTAAAATATGTAAGGGAGTGAGAGACACGGGCACACTCCCTTACATATGTGTCTCCAAGGAGTGTTAGCATTAGCACCTGCAGAAGATTTCTAAATAACACCCAAAATATGTTTAACTTAATTTCTAACCTGGCAGTTGAGTAGCAGTCTCTCCTTTGAAAGGATCAGTTCTCTTCCTTTTCTCTCCAACCTGACTATTTCTCTTCATTGTTTCAATCAAATTAAGCTTTATGCAGTCTAATTTTAAGTACTACAAGGAAGTTGCTTCTTGTTTAAGCTTTAAAATTCATCTCTTCTGAAACATCTGTTTCTGTAATTGATAGTCGACTCCTTTTCATTAAAACTTATTTTGCTACCAGGCAATATTTTGGGTGCTATTGTTGCAAAACTGACCTTTGTCTAAGTCTGAGATTTCTGTTTGGTTTCATTGATATATGTATTTGGCTGTTTTAACACTAGTACCATACTGTCTAAATTACTAATTTTTAAAATAATATCTGTAAATAAATTATAGAGCTAGCCCCTCTTCTATATAACTTCCAGGCAGTACTTTTTTTTTCCAAAATATTTTTACTCAATTAAAGCTTATTTTATAATACTTAGGCTTGAGTTCCAAGAAAAATTGTGTTGGTATTTTACCTGGTACCCCTAATATTTAAGAAGTATACTAAGTGTAATTTAACCTTTACTCTATAACTTGAGTCATAACAGTGAAAAATCAGTGATTGTCCCATATAATAATGGCCATAGGGTTGTTTAATTTTATGCTGTTCATTTTATAGTTTTTCTCTTATTATTTATTATTGGTTTTCACTTATAGGTGTCATCCATATACTTATTTTGTGGCAGCCTACCATCGCCTCTACCCCTTTTTTTCTGATTTCCTGCTTTTGATGTGTTGTGGCCTGAGAAAATAGATTACCAGCTAAACTGTTTGTGAAGCCATGGGTAAATAGGCTTTGAATCAAGGCCTCTCTTAGGCGGTTGTATGTTTTCTTTTCTTTCTGTACTTTTTTTTTGTGAACTGATGAAAGCTATTTTGGGTATCTAGCAACATTTTTCCCCCTTCTCTGCTCTGAGAGGAGATGATGAGCTGTGTTTAATTTTAATTATCTGATTTGAAAAGTAAGAATAAGTGCAATTGTTTTGTTTCCATCATTAGTAAGCATAATAGGATTGTACTCTTTTTTTAACCAGATCATTTAAAATGCTGTTTCCTCGAAGTCACCCCCCACCCCTTTTTTTTTGAGTTGGTAACCTAGACATTATTTTTGCAGTTAGTACAAGACACCTGAAAAGGAGATGTTGAAGATGGAAAAGGTGGTTGTTTTTTAATTTCTCTTTGAAGGGAGCCTTCTCCAGCCTTTAATAACTGGACTGCTGCTGCTAAGGCTCTGGGTCTGTCAGGCCGTTAGGATTTTCAAATCAGAAACAAAATAGAATCATTCTTTTAGTGTCTAAACAGTTTTCAAATCAGAAACAAAATAGAATCATTCTTTTAGTCTCTTAACAGTTATAAAATAAAGGCTTAAAATCTAACTGTGTTTTGAATTTCAGGTTATGGTTTTGTCGACTTTGACAGTCCTGCTGCAGCTCAGAAGGCTGTGTCTGCCCTGAAGGCCAGTGGGGTTCAAGCTCAAATGGCAAAGGTGAGTTGAGAGCAGAGCCACTTATGTTCCGCAGCCTTGGTGTTAAAGCCTGGCACCCCTGCTTTTCCAGTCACGGTTACTTGAGAGCACTTGTTCCTTATCTCCACATCCTCCAGTAGCTGTTGTGCCTCAGTCTATTCCTCATAACTTCACATGTGCAGAAGAATTTTTAAATATATAAGCATACCAATAATAAATCATGCAATTCCACAAGTAAATCAAGAAACACCACTGATTTTCTTAAGTCATCACATATTCGTGGGTCTTTGGGAGCTGTAACTGGTGTGTGTGTGTGTGTGTTTTCATTTCAGGGCTTAAGAAATTAATATTGTTTAGACACTTCCAAAGATAATTGTGGGTAGAATGCCCTATTTTAAAAGAACAACAAAATACTTTATATAACTAGCACATATATATGCTTTATACAAATGTAATATGACAGATTTTAAAGCATATGTAAACTAGAGATGCTGTTTATTCTGTGCAATAGGTGGGCATATTTGGATATTGGTTATGATGAGATATAAATCTTCTGTGCTTCAGTAGTTCTCCAGTAACTTTATTCGACCTTTTTTCTGATGAGCTTTTAGCATTCTAGATGAGGAGTATTGATGGAGAATGCCCCCAGATGAAAAATATTCTTGAATGTTCCAGGATTATAAAATGGAGCCCATGTTTCATGCTTATTGTATTTATTAGTACACTACACATGGATATTACTTACTGTAAGAAATTATGTTTTCCTTATATACTTTTTACTTATGCTGGTTTTTCCTTTTAATATTTTTACCTGTAAAATATTTCCCATACAACTGTAGGACCAAATTACTTTCATAATTTATGAAAGTAAACCAAGTTGACCAATTGATCATTGGCTCCTTTCCTGTAAGGTTTTCATCATCACAGACATTTTAAGATGCTTCGTCCTTTCTTTCAAGAGTAATGATGCCTTAGAGCAGATTTGATGAACTTGGAGGAGTTGTGGTATATGTCATGTGATATGTCACCAGTTCAGATGAAATCTTAATTTAAAAGTTGAAGGGTCCTCAGATTGTCTAGTCCCATCCTCTTGCTTTCAAATAGGCAATCTTTTTTTAAAAATTTATTTATTAATTTAAAAAAATCAACAAATGAAATAAAAATTAGCATAGATAATCAGTAATTCACAATATCATCACTTGTTTGCATGTTCATCATTTCTTAGAACATTTGCATCCATTCAGAAAAAGAAATAAAAAGACAATAGAAAAAGGAATAAAATGAAAACAGAAAAAATATATTTATACCTACCATACCCCCTACACCTCGCTTTCACTGATCACTAGCATTTCAGACTAAATTTATTTTAACATTTGTTCCCCCTATTATTTATTTTTATTCTATATATTCTACTCGTCTGTTGACAAGGTAGATAAAAGGAGCATCAGACACAAGGTTTTCACAATCACACAGTCACATTGTGAAAGCTATATCGTTATTCAATCATCTTCAAGAAACATGGCTACTGGAACACAGCTCTATTTTCAGGTAGTTCCCTCCAGCCTCTCCCTTACATCTTGAATAACAAGGTGATATCTACTCAATGCGTAAGAATAACCTCCAGGTTAACCTCTTGACTCTGTTTGAAAACTGTCAGCCATTGACACTTTGTCTCATTTCACTCTTCCCCCTTTTGGTCGAGAAGGTTTCCTCAATCCCCTGATGCTGAGTCTCAGCTCATTCTAGGATTTCTGTCCCACGTTGCCAGGAAGGTCCACACCCCTGGGAGTCATGTCCCATGTAGACAGGGGGAGGGTGGTGAGATTGCTTGTTGTGTTGGCTGGAGAGAGAAGCCACATCTGAGCAACAAAAGAGCTCTCCTGGGGGTGATTGTTAGGCTTAAATTTTAAGTGGACTTGACCTATCCTTTGTGGGGTTAAGTTTCATATGAACAAACCCCAAGACTGGGGGCTCAGCCTGTAGCTTTGGTTGTCCACACTGCTTGTGAGAATATAAAAAATTCAACTTGGGGAAGTTGAATTTCTCCCCATTCTCACCATTCCCCCAAGGGGGCTTTGCAAATACTTTTCCACTCACTGATCGAATCACTCTGGGATTCATCAAGGCATCACTCTGGGCAAGCCAACAAAATCTCATGTCCTACCTGAGATTCCAAGTACTTATGGCATTCAATCAAACTATCTACATAAGTTGTATTAGGAAATGCTCTAGGCAAAATAGAAATTTTGTAACTAATAAACATTTTTTGCTTTAGTCTCACACAGAAGGTGACATTTTAAAATATTAATTACCATCTATTTTCAGCACCCTGCAGTAATGACATTCCTTTGTTCTTCCTCATCCAAAAACATTTTTAAAATTTGTACATTTAGTCTCTATTACACTCTAGGCATTTCTAGATTATACCATCTCAATCTTTAACATCTATCTTTCTTTCTGATTTCATTTATGCCCCCAGACCTCCTCCCTCTATCATTCTCACATGCAGCTTCATTCAGTGTTTTAAAAAAATTGTATTGCAATTAGGTAGTATTGCGCTGTCCATTTCTGGGTTTTTACATTCAGTCCTGTTGCACAGTCTGTATCCCTTTAGCTCCAGTTACCCAATGTCTTACCCTATTTCTATCTCCTGATGGTCTCTGTTACCAACGAAATATTCCAAGTTTATTCACTAATGTCAGTTCATATCAGTGAGAACATACAGTATTTGTCCTTTTGTTTCTGGCTAATCTCACTCACCATAATGTCCTCAAGGTCCATCTATGTTGTTACAAACTTCATAACTTTATTCTGTCTTAGAGCTGCATAATATTCCATCGTATGTATATACCACAGTTTGTTTAGCCACTTGTCTGTTGATGGACATTTGGGCTGTTTCCATCTCTTTGCAGTTGTAAATAATGCTGCTATAAACACTGGTGTGCAAATGTCCGTCTGTGTCTTTGCCCTTAAGTCCTCTGAGTAGATACCTAGCAATGGTATTGCCAGGTCATATGGCAATCCTATATTGAGCTTTTTGAGGAACCGCCAAACTGCCTTCCACAGCAGTTGCACCATCAAATAGGCAATCTTTTTAATAAGAAGCACTAAGATTCAGAGAGAAGAGCAACCCTCTGAAAGGCATGCATCAGTAAGTGGATATTATCATTACTCATTACATCCATGACTTGTTTATTGGCCCTGGAATCATGATTGATTAAGTTGATATTTATGTCCCTTTTTTTAATTGTTCCAATGTAAGCTTGGGTTATATCATAATATAGTACCTATAGTTATTAAAATATTTGTGTAACTATAAAGAATTTTTTTCCCACCTTTGGTCCTACAGTTGTTATGGAAAATATTTTCTAGCCTGGGAACCAACAATTTGATACTTTGAAATTTCTTTCCAAAAGATTGATAATTTTATATTATCTGGCTTCTTGAGGTACAGGGAAAAATAATTTTGCTCTCCTCTGCCATTTCTAAATAGTGACACATGATAAGCATTCACATTTCTTTTGGAAACAAGGTTTAAGGAAATTAAAGGACTGTCAGGTAGAGATAAGTTACCTGCTCAGACCTTATGAACAGGTATGCAGCTCCTTAAACTCCAGAGTATAAAGTTAAACAGAAACTTTTATTACTAAGCACCATGAATTTGTAAAATATTTCTCCAGTATAGAGTAATTCCTTGTGGAATTGTTGAAAGACAGTGATTCTTGAGCTTTTAAATGTATGTATTTTGAATATACAATACCACTTTGCATGATGATTTGCAGACTGTTAGATCTGGTCTGTAAACAATGGGTGGCCATTACTTAAGCAGTACTGTTAAGATGCAGTAAGTGAACAACTATTCTGTCCTCCCTTCTTTCCATTCTAACTCACTCTATAAAGATCCTATTTTCTCCTCCCTTGAATAAGATCTTGGCTGGGTCCCATGGCTTTTCTGACTGCTCTTAGATAATAAAAAAGTTCTCCAGTCATTTTGCTCATTTCAGGTTTTACTAGTTAATGATTTCCTTGATAGAAGGCTGCTTGATTTTTCATATCCAAGCTTCATGAAATACACGTCTCTCAAAACATGTTCAGCTGTTTCTATATAAGAAAAATTTTTATTTACATTATCCAAACTCAATACCATATTTTAAATAAAATGATATAAGGGGAAAGACTTAAGTTACATTCCAAATACAGTTTATAGAATGCCAGAATTATGTACTGAGGTTTTAAAAACTGTGCTAAGAGTCAAGTAAAGAGATTGATGTCTCAGACATTTCTATTGCTAAGAGATATATCCAGTCTACCAAGTAGCTATTTGTTGACAAGTATATTGATTATTTGACAATCAGGAAACAATGTTTTGAAGGTTTCCTCCCACTTGTTATATGTGTGTGTATGTGTATTAACACATGCATGTATATGCAACTGATATATTTAATTACATTTTAGGAAATTGTTAAGAATGAGATTAATATTTAATTACATTTTAAGAAGTAGGTTGGGGGTTGTGATTGATAGTATAATACATTTTAAGTTTTCCTGTGTCAAATAATGCTTCTGATTAACACTTGGACATGGAGTGTCCGATTTTTCAAGAATAGATTACTTGATGTAAAGTGTGTGATGCCTGTAATTTAAATGTCCAGTCTTCTTTATCTGAGAAACGTTTAAGCATCATGTACTATTAAAACTTTCCTGGGGAAGATGCCAAGATGACGGCTTAGAGAGGTGTGGAATTTAGTTCATTCTCCAGAAAAGCTACTAAATAACCAGGAACAGTATAGAACAGCTCCTGGGTCCACGTCAGTGACCAGACACACAGAGTACCCCAGTCTGGACCAGCTGGACTGCTTGTGAGCCCCCCCAGAACTGTGAGTTCCCCAAGCCATGGTGGCTGATGGCTGGCGCCCTGCCCCCACAGACTGCTTCCCAGAGGGGAAAGGAAAAGGACTTTATCATCAGCAGGGGCTGAGTGCGACTAACCTTCAAGTGTTGAATTAATTCACAAATTCTGAGTATGAAAAATAGGCCCCCAGCTCAGGTGAACCTGATCAAAGTGGACGTTGCTTATTTTTGCCCCGGTGCCAAGGGGGCAGGGCCAACAGAAAAAGAATAAAAAAGAAACGGGTTTTCGTGGCTGTGTTTCTACAGCTTGACTGCCTTTGGATAGAGCAGCAGGGCTTCTCAGGCTGCAACTGCCCAGGCATAGGCAGAAACAAGCTTGTTTGAGGGCTTGTCTGGAGCTTGTGCCTCCCCCAGGGCAGAGGGGAGGCCCAACTCAGGTGGAATCCCTCCCTCAAGGAAGTTAGACCCCAGGGCTTGGTAATTTGAAGCCATTAAAACCAGCCTACAACCTCTCCTCTGTCTCCACCACGCCCCCAGCTGGGAGAGTCTGCCAAAGCTAAAGGTACCACATCATCTTAAGCTAGTGGGACCTGCAGGCAGACAAGCACCACATACTGGGCAGGATAAGAAAAACAGAGCCCAGAGACTTCACAGGAAAGTCTTTCAACCTGCTGGGTCTCACCATCAGGGAAAACTGACACAGGTGATTCTTCTATAGTAACAGGAGGCCAGTTTGGTCTGGGAAAATCCGTCTGGGGTCTATAATACCTAAGTAGACCCTCCTAAGGGTTGGGGGGGGGGGGGAAGGCACCATACAGACAGGGCAAGGGACAAGAAAATAAGAACTGAAATATTCTCCTCTGTTAAACAAAACCTAAGCTAGAGGTCCAGAAAAAGCTGAACTGAATAAAGAACAGACAGACAACAAAATCATCTAGTAAGAAAATCCTAGGTAAAAGAAGTGAAAATAATCTCCAGAATAAACTAATTAAGGTAATTAAATGCCTAGACGCCAGCAAAAAATAACAAATCACACTAGGAAAATTGAAGATACGGCCCAGTCAAAGGAACAAACCAGCAATTCAAAGGAGATACAGGAGCTGAAACAATTAATTCAGAATATACAAAAAGACATGAAAAACCTCATCAAAAATCAAATCAATGAATTGAGGGAGGATATAAAGAAGGCAAGGAATGAACAAAAAGAAGAAATTGAAGGTCTGAAAACACAAATCCAGAATTTATGGGAATGAAAGGCTTAATAGAAGAGATGAAAAAAACAGTGGAAACCTACAATGTTAGATTTCAAGAGACAGGAGATAGGATTAGTGAACTGAAGGATGGAACATCTGATATCTGACAAGCAAAAGAAAATATAGGGGAAAAAATGGAAAAATATGAGCAGGGACTCAGGGAATTGAATGACAATATGACAATATGAAGTGCATGAATATATGTGTTGTGGGTGTCCCAGAAAGAGAAGAGAAGGGAAAAGGAGGAGAAAAACTAATGGAGGAAATTATCACTGAAAATTCCCCACCTCTTATGAAAGACTTAAAATTACAGATCCAAGAAGTGCAGCATACCCCAAAGAGAATAGATCCAAATGCATGTACTCCAAGACACTTACTAGTCAGAATGTCAGAGGTCAAAGAGATAGAGAGGATCTTGAAAGCACCAAGAGAAAAGCAATCTATTACATACAAGGGAAGCCCAATAAGACTATGCGTCGATTTCTCAGCAGAAGCCATGAAGGTGAGAAGACAGTGAGATGATATATTTAAATTACTAAAAGAGAAAAACTGCCAACCAGGAATTCTATATCTAGCAAAATTGTGCTTCAAAAATAGAGAAAAATTAAAACAATTTCAGACAAAAATCACTGAGAGAATTTGTGACCAAGAGGCCGAATCTCAAGAACTACTAAAGGGAGCACCAGAGGCAGATGCAAAAAGTCAGGAGAGAGAAGTTTGGAGAAGAGTGTAGAAAGAAAGACTATCAGTAAAGGTAAAAAGAAGAAAATAGATATGACATATAAAAGACAAAATGGTACAAGAAAGTACTACCCGTGCAGCAATAACACTAAATGTTAATGGATTGAACTCCCCAATCAAAAAACATAGACTGGCAGAATGGATTAAAAAACAGGACCCATCTATATGTTGTCTACAGGAAACGCATCTTAGACCCAAGGATAAATGTAGGTTGAAAGTGAAAGGTTGGGAAAAGATATTTCATGCAAATAACAATCAGAAAAGAGCATGAGTAGCTATACTAATATCCAACAAATTAGACTACAAATGTAAAACAGTTAAAAGAGACAAAGAAAGGGCCACGATGGCTCAGCAGGCAAGAATGGTTGCCTGCCATGCCAGAGGACCTGGGTTCGATTCCCGGTGCCTGCCCATGTAAGAAAAAAAAAAAGAGACAAAGAAGGACACTATGTATTAATAAAAGGAACAATTCAACAAGAAGACATAACAATCATAAATACTAATGCTCTGAGCCAGAATGCTCCAAAATACATGAGGCCGACACTGATAACACTGAAAAGGGAAAATAGACACATCTACCATAATAGTTGGAGACTCCAATTCCACACTCTCATCAATGGACAGCACATCTAGACAGAGGATCAATAAAGAAACAGAGAATTTGAATAATACAATAAATGAGCTAGACTTAACAGACATTTATAGACCATTACACCCCACAACAGCAGGATACACCCTTTTCTCAAGTCCTCATGGATCATTCTCAAGGATAGACCCTATGCTGGGTCACAAAGCAAGTGTCAGTAAATATAAAAAGACTTACAAAACACTTTCTCAGATCATAAAGAAATGAAGTTGGAAATCAATAATAGGCAGAGGGCCATAAAATTCCAAATATGTGGAGGCTCAACAACACACTTTTAAACTACCAGTGGGTCAAGGAAGAAATTACAAGAGAAATCGGTAAATATCTCAAAGCACAACAAACATATCAAAACTTATGGATGCAGCAAAGGCAATGCTAAGAAGGAAATTTATTGCCCTAAATGCCTATGTCAAAAAAGAAGAAAGGGCAAAAATAGAGAAATTAACTGTCCAATTGGAAGAAGTAGAGAAAGAACAGCAAACTAACCCCAAAGCTTGCAAAAGGAAAGAAATAACAAAGATTAGAGCAGAAATCAATGAAATTGAGAACATGAAAACAATTGAGATAGTCAGCAAAACCAGAAGCTGATTCTATGATAAAATCAATAAGATTGATGGACCCTTAGCAAGATTGACAAAAAGAGAAAGAGAGAGGATGCAAACAAATAAGATCAGAAATGGAAGAGGAAACATAACCACTGACCCCACAGAAATAAAGGAAATAATGACAGGATACCATGAACAACTTTATGCTAATAAATACAACAATGTAGATGAAGTGGACAACTTTCTAGAAAGTCATGAACAACCAACTTTGACTCGAGAAGAAATAGATGACTTCAACAAACCAATCACAAGAAAAGAAATTGAATCAGTCATTAAGAAGCTCCCCAAAAAGAAAAGTTCAGGACCAGATGGCTTCACATGTGAATTCTACCAAACATTCAAGAAAGAATTAATACCAATCCTGCTCAAACTCTTCAAAAAAATTGAACAGGAGGGAAAGCTACCTAACTCATTCTACGAAGCCAGCATCACCCTCATACCAAAGCCAGACAAAGATATTACAAAAAAAAACTACAGACCAATCTCTCTATTGAATGTAGATGCAAAAATCCTCAACAAAATTCTAGCAAATCGAATCCAGCAACACATTTAAAGAATTATACATCATGACCAAGTAGGATTCATCCTAGGTATGCAAGGATGGTTCAATATAAGAAAATCAATTAATGTAATACACGATATCAATGAATCAAAGCAGAAAAACCACATGATCCATCTCGATTGATGCAGAAAAGGCATTTGACAAAATTCAACATCCTTTCCTGTTGAAAACACTTCAAAGGATAGGAATAGAAAGGAACCTCCTCAAAATGATAAAGGAAATATACGAAAAACCCACAGCCAACATCATCCTCAATGGGGAAACACTGAAAACTTTCCCCCTAAGATCAGAAACAAGACAAGGATGTCCACTATCACCACTATTATTCAACATTGTGTTGGAAGTTCTAGCTAGAGCAGTTAGACAAGAAAAAGAAATACAAGGCATCAAAATTGGAAGGGAAGAAGTAAAACTCTCACTGTTTGCAGATGATATGATACTGTATGTTAAAAACACTGGAAAATCCACAGCAAAACTACTAGAGCTGATAAATGAGTACAGCAAAGTGGCAGGTTACAAGATCAACATTCAAAAATCTGTAGTGTTTCTATACGCTAGTAATGAACAATCTGAGGGGGAAATTAAGAAATGAATTCCATTTACAATTGCAAACAAAAGAATAAATTATTTAGGAATAAATTTAAGGATACAAAAGACCTGTACAAAGCAAAGTACAAGAAACTGTTAAAAGAAATCACAGAAGATCTAAACAGATGGAAGGGCATACCGTGTTCATGGATTTGAAGACTAAATATAGTTAAGATGTCACTTCTACTTAAACTGATTTACAGAGTCAATGCAATACCAATTCAAATCCCACAAACTTACTTTTCAGAAATAGAAAAACCAATAACCAAATTTATCTGGAACGGCAGGGTGCCCCAATTAGCTAAAAGTATCCTGAGAAAAAAAAAATGAAGTCGGAGGTCTCATGCTACCTGACTTTAAGGTGTATTATGAAGCTACAGTGGTCAAAACAGCATGATACTGGCATAAAGGTAGATATACTGACCAGTGGGATAGAATAGAGTATTCAGATATAGACCCTCTCATCTGTGGACAATTGATCTTTGATAAAGCAGTCAAGCCAACTCACTTGGGACAGAACAGTCTCTTCAATAAATGGTGCCTAGAAACTGGATATCCACATGCAAAAGAATGAAAGAGGACCCATATTTCACATCCTATACAAAAATTAACTCAAAATGGATCAAAGACCTAAACATTAGATCTAAGACCATAAAACTTTTAGAAGAAAATGTAGGGAAATATCTTATAAATCATATCATTGGAGGTGGTTTTATAGACCTTACACCTAAAGCAAGTGCACTGAAGAAAGAAAGAAAGAAATGGGAGCTCCTCAAAATTAAACACTTTTGTGCATCAAAGAACTTCATCAAGAAAGTAAAAAGACAACCTACACAATGGGAGACAATATTTGGAAACAACATATCAGATAAAGGTCTAGTATCCAGAACTTATAAAGAGATTTTCAACTCAACAACAAAAAGACAGCCAATCCAATTACAAAATGGGAAAAAGACTTGAACAGACACTTCTCAGAAGAAGAAATACAAATGGCCAAAATGCACGTGAAGAGATACTCAGTGTCCCTGGCCATTAGAGAAATGGAAATCAAAACCACAATGAGATATCATCTCACACCCACCAGAATGGCCATTATCAACAAAACAGAAAATGACAAGTGCTGGAGAGGATGTGGAGAAAGAGGCACACTTATTCACTGTTGGTGGGAATGTCAGATGGTACAACCACTGTGGAAGGCAGTTTGGTGGTTCCTCAAAAAGCTGAATATAGAATTGCCATATGACCCAGCAATACCATTGCTAGGTATCTACTCAAAGGACTTAAGGGCAAAGACACAAACGGACATTTGCACACCAATGTTTATAGCAGCATTATTTACAATTGCAAGGAGATGGAAACAGCCAAAATGTCCATCAACAGACGAGTGGCTAAACAAACTGTGGTATATACATACGATGGAATATTATGCAGCTTTAAGACAGAATAAACTTATGAAGTATGTAACAACATGGATGGACCTTAAGAACATTATGCTGAGTGAGACTAGCCAAAAACTAAAGGACAAATACTATATGGTCTCACTGATATGAACTGACATTAGTGAATAAACTTGGAATATTTTGTTTAGAACAGAGACCATCAGGAGATAGAAATAGGGTAAGATATTGGGTAATTGGAGCTGAAGGGATACAGACTGTGCAACAGGACTGGATACAAAAATTCAGAAATGGACAGCACAATACTACCTAACTGTAATGTAATTATGTTCTAACACTGAATGAAGCTGCATGTGAGAATGATAGAGGGAGGACGGCTGGGGACATATTGAAATCAGAAAGATAGATGTTAAAGATTGAGATGGTGCAATCTAGGAATGCCTAGAGTGTATAATAACAGTGAAATGTACAAGGTACAATTTTAAAAATGTTTTTGCGTGAGGAAGAACAAAGGAATGTCATTACTGCAGGGTGCTGAAAATAGGTAGTAATTAATATTTTAAAATGTCGCCTGTGTGAGACTAAAGCAAAAAATGTTTATTAGTTACAAAATTTCTATTTTGACTGGTGCATTTCCTAATATAACTTATGTAGATAGTTTGATTGAACGCCAGAAGTACTTTGAATCTCAGGTAGGACATGAGATTTTGTTGGTTTGTCCAGAGTGAATCCCAGAGTGATTCGTTCAGTGAGTGGAAAAGTATCTGCAAAGCCCCCTTCGGGGAGTGGTGAGAATGGGGAGAAATTCAACTAACCCCAGTGTTGAATTCTTGATATTCTCACAAACAGTGTGGACAACTAAAGCTATAGGCAGAGCCCCCAGTCTTGGGGTTTGTTCATATGAAACTTAACCCCACAAAGGATAGGTCAAGTCTACTTAAAATTTAGGCCTAAGAGTCATACCCAGGAGAGCCTCTTTTGTTGCTCAGATGTGGCCCCTCTCTCTAGCCAACACAATGAGCAGTCTCACCACCCTACCCCTCTCTACGTGGGACATGACTCCCAGGGATGTGGACCTTCCTGGCAACATGGGACAGAGATCTTGTAATGAGCGGAGAGTCAGCATCAATGGATTGAGAAAAACCCTAGAATGAGCTGAGACTTAGCATCAAGGGATTGAGAAAACCTTCTCGACCAAAAATGGGAAGAGGGAAATGAGACAAAGTGTCAATGGCTGAGAGATTCCAAACAGAGTCGAGAGGTTATCCCGGAGGTTATTCTTATGCATCAAGTAGATATCATCTTGTTATTCAAGATGTAATGGAGAGGCTAGAGGGAACTGCCTGTAAATGTAGAGCTGTGTTCCAGTAGCCGTGTTTCTTGATGATGATTGTATAATGATATAGCTTCCACGATGTGACTGTATGATTGTGAAAACCTTGTGTCTGATGCTCCTTTTATCTACCTTGTCAACAGATGAGTAGAATATATGGAATAAAAATAAGTAATAGGGGGAATAAATGTTAAAATAAATTTAGTTTGAAATGCTAGCGATCAATGAAAGCGAGGGGTAAGGTGTATGGTATGTAAAATCTTTTTTTTCTGTTTTTGTTTTATTTTTCTGTTGTCTGTTTATGTCTTTTTCTGAATTGATGCAAATGTGTGGGAAATGATCATGATGATGAATATGCAACTATGTGATGATATTGTGAATTGCTGAGTGTATGTGTTGGGAATGTTTGTGCTTCTTGTAATTTTTTTTTAATTAATAAAAAATTTTAAAAGAAAGATGTAATGGAGAGGCTGGAGGGAACTGCCTGAAAATGTGGAGCTGTGTTCCTGTAGCACGTTTCTTGAAGATGATTGTATAATGATATAGCTTTCACAGTGTGACTGTATGATTGTGAAAACCTTGTGTCTGATGCTCCTTTTATCTACCTTATCAACAGATGAGTAAAACATATGGAATAAGAATAAATAATAGGGGGAACAAATGTTAAAATAAATTTAGATTGAAATGCTAGTGATCAATGAAAGGGAGGGGTAAGGGGTATGGTATGTATGAATTTTTTTCTGTTTTCTTTTTCTGAATAGATGCAAATGTTCCAAGAAAGATCGTGGTGATGAATATGCAACTATGTGATTATATTGTGAATGACTGATTATATGTAGAATGGAATGATCAAAAGTTAAGAATGTTTGCATTTGTTTGGTGTTTTTTTGGTATTTATAAAAAAAAATAGAAAAATTAATAATAAAAACAAAAACTTTCCCTATCCCCCAGCTCAGGTCTGCTCCAAATAGCAAGCTGCCATATTATGGGAGCATGATTAGTTTCTTTCCTATTTCCCAAACTTTGTCTTCCCCATTCCATCAGCTTATTAGCTGTGCTTTCTAACTCTTCCAGAGTGGGGACCGGGTTAAAGGATGGGAAAGTTCTTCCTTGACCTGGCACTGGTGTAGTCTGTTATTGATCTCTCTGGCCTAACAGAAAGGTGACTCTTTATCTCTTGGTTGCTTTGTTTTTTTTTTTTTTTTGAAGATCTCTATCACCTTTACCAAATTGATAGGTGATCCTTTTCCTAGATTTCCTTGAAGCTAGAGAATGCATTTCCTGATATCTTCAGCTCCTGATATGGGCTCCTGTCTTCAGCCCCTTTCTATGGGGTCTTCTTGCTCCTCTTAGGAGCATCTAACAACCCTGGGCTTGACTGTACCTTGCATAGCCCACATCTAATTTACTTGTGGGAGAGTAGTTAATTCCCAACTTTACTTACAGACCACTTCAACCAGACTTTTGCCCTTTAGATTCCTTAGATTTAATTCAAACATCAAACCATTGTCTCCACCAAGCTCCATGTGACACAGATTAAGCTTTCTGAGTGGTTCCTTAAATCCTCTCTTGGTTGACTGGTGGTGATAGGGAAGCAGTCCATGTGGTGAGATTCAGGACACATCAACATTTCTCCCCAACAGATATTTGTTCCCAGCTTCTCTGTTCTCACAGAGGAGGTGGGAGGTCAGCTAAGGACCTCAAACTACTTCTCAGCCAGCCAGCCTTGTTTAGGTGGTCTGGTATGTTTGGAATGTGGGAATGCCTAACACTATTGTCTTGTGATTTCTGCTGAGGGTTAGAAAGAGGCCTTTTTGGACGTTCTGTTTCAGAAAGAGGTCTCTATTAGAGGGGTACTGCCAGCACTTGCCTTGGCATCATTTCCAATGCCTGTGATATTAAGTTGCATAGTATATTAGATATATGCTGTTTTGAAGTTTCTCTACAATGCATTTAGTCAAAACTAGGTTGAGTATAGATTTGCACTGTTTCAGGTCAACAGTGCACTTTGAATACCAGCTTTCCTGTGGGTTATAATGAGCACTGTTCAAAGACCTCCTTAGGAGACCTGATACTGTGAATTGGCTAGGAGAAAACCATGCCTTCCCATGTCATCTATAGGGCAGGAATGGTACACAGATTCAGAGACTGGCTGTGTGCCAGCGTTCTGCGCATTATGAATTTCTTTGGGTCCCTGTAGTGGGATTGAATTTCCTAGACATGGTTTCTTTTTCATTCCATCATAAAAATTTACAAAAGGTGTCTTAAATGCCAGAGGGTCTGTTGTTCTATAGGACTCCACAGACCTATGGGTTTCAGTTCGTCACACCCTTCAGTTGAGGGGCACCTGTCACACACTTTTTGGGAGAGAATTATTAAAAGAGGTCTGATTTCCATGGCTGTGTGTTGAGACCCATCACCCATCACTTTCGTTTGTGAATTAATCTGGACACTGAAAGGTGTTAAAAATTCACAATACCACATATTAGAGGCTTGCTTTCTTATATAATCAGAATAATTTAAAGAGCATTGAATTAGGGAAGTTCTGGGTAGAAAATGTACTGTTTGACACAATTGATAACCTCAGCCAATAAAGGATTCCACAACATTCAAAACTGCAAATTGAAAGCATTAGAGAGGAGCAATTGTTTTTTTAATTTGTTTTAATTTTCACTGCCTTGCTTGATACCTGGCTCTGGTAGGTATTGGATGCTTGCTTTGTCGATGGTCAAAGAAGCCAATTAAATGAGAGAGAAACTTTCTTCTGTGCTTTGTCAGATAATGAGAACTAGAAAGGGACATTTAAAATTATATTTACTGAGCTCTGTCCATTGAGTAGCCCAATGAAATTCATCAAATAGGTTTTCCAAAATGCTCAAGGCCCTTGCTTTATATATATGGGCTTTGACAGATATTTCAAATGTGTGTGTGTTTAAAATAAAAGACTCAGAATCTATGAAGAGATGAAAAAGAAACAGATAACTAACTAAAAAGACATAAAACTGTGATCAACACTGGTGATATCTGTTAATAGTATGATTTCTTGTGGCCTTTCAGTACCTCCTAAGGCCTGCTTGGGGGGCAGTCAACAGATCATCATATGGGTTTGGCAGGTGATGTGCTTGCACATTTTTTTTTCAGCAGACAGGCAAGCGAGCAGGAATATACGAGCACACACACCCTGCACAGAGAGGCCCACCACCCTGCTCTGCTCACTTTTGCAGTCATATGCTCATAAGCAGCAGTCTTCTGGTTGGTGAACCTATTCAGTACAAGAGAAAACAGATGTCTGGCCCTCTTGCCAAGTCCCTTTCTTGCATTTTAGGAACCATTCCACACGCACAGGGAGGTTTTTGTTAATTTCTTTCAGATGATGACCGAATGCAAAGCACCAGGCAGGACCTCTGAGCCCCAGTTTTCTACTTAAGTGAACATTAGTAGCTGTTTATCCTTCTCTCAGCCAATGCGGGATCTCATTTTCTACTTGTTAGAGAAGCTGGGAACCCTTTCCATGCTTAGGAACGTAGGAAGGCTGGTTGGCTCCCATTTTTATGTCTGACCACCCAAAATGTACAGAATAATTGTTTTTTCAGACGTGACATTGCATGTAAAAAAAAAAAAAAACAGGGTTAAGGCTGTCAGTGGTCATTTTAAGGCACTAAACAAGACTCTTTCAAGAGACACCTCCACTATGCATGTATGGTAGTTAGAATACATGGACATCCTGAGAACTAGATATTTTTGTGGTCGGTGTTGCCAGCTGGGTTTTCTTCTTCTCGTGTCTTTGTGGGCTGTATTTGCAGGACAAGTTGGCCATTTGAAAAAGAAAGAAAAATAATATTAACAATTGAGTAACGTTGTTGCTATTGAAAGCAAATGTGTTAAAATCATAGGAGATATTGAGTGTATTCTATCTCACTGTAATACAGAATGGTTTAAGAACTCAATTTCTTTCTGGATTCTGATTTTAGAACTTTTAATTATTTTTTCTTCTTTAAGTTGAATCAAGGCTTTAAAGAACTTACAAAAACTTTTAGAAACGGTGCCTGCCCATGTTAAAAAAAAAAAAACTTTTGGAAATATTTTAATAATTAAAGCAAGTGAAACATAGATTTAGAAAGCACCTATTTGCATTTGGTCAATCCCTTTTGAAAATGCTTCACAAATAACAAATTCTCCTATGAACATTCTTAAATATTAGTCATTTCTTTTTTTATTATAATTTTAATATTTATAATAAATCTTTCTTATGTAACATTTTTTAAATGCCTTAACTTTGTCCAAAGACTTTTTATTTAGGGAGTTCCCAGCTTTACTCTGAATCTTTTCGGAGTAAGCATGATTCAGAAACATCTCTAATAAGATAGGTGTGATCATGGCACTCCCCTACTTACATACTGCTAGAAACTCCTGATTTTTTCAGTACCCCAGTACCCTTCCACTCCCTCCTCACCCACCAAAGTACATGAGATTACAGATAAGTTTGGGTTATCTTCTGAAGTAGTGGTTTACTTGAAGCTATTGAGAAACATTGCTTCTATATTAAAACAAACAAATAGTTAAGGAGTAAATTACAAAATTTGTGTGACTTTTTAAAGGTAAAGCACAAGACTCCAAGAACACACTCTCTAGCTCTGGCAACTCACTTTGGCGTTTGCCTGCAGGCTCTTCAGGATACATATTCATTTCCCTTGCTGCTATTGGTACTTAAATGGAAAAGTTGAAGAAGCAATTACGGACAAAATTTACAGATTCCTTAGATAGCCTTTCACAATCTGGTTTAAGCCTTGTGACTTGTGGTTGTTCCTCCGTCCCAGCTCAGTGTCAAGCCTTCTGAGAAGTTTTCCCTCATCTCACTAAGATAAGCTCCCCTATCTGTCTTTCAGCTGTGATCTGTACACATTTCTATTACAGCATTCATTACCTGTGCTTCTGTTTCCCCTAACTAACTAGAAGCTGGTGGAAGGCAGGCATAATTATTATCCATAAAGACAGTCTGAGGTGCATTATAAATGCCGGTTGGCTTTATTAGGGCACACTACCCAGCTTCAGGGAGAACGGACCCTGTCTCTGTTGGTTGGTTGCAGACCAGACTTCCACAGTAACATGTACTGTCTTGCACCCAAGGACAACTTCAGGACGCCCTGAGACGCCCTGGGACGTTAGTGCTGAAATGAGATGGCTACTCAGGGAACTGTGCGATTAAGTGGGTGAGGTTAGTGGAGGTTACGTGGAAATAAGGAGATAGGACTTTCCCTCTCACCTCACCTCCAAAGGATTTGAAAACTTTAAACACCTAAGACCATTTTTATTGCTTTTCCCTATATTTTGAAATATTTTATCTATTATTATTCTACATTGTTAAATCACTTTCCCATTTCTGTACATTAAAGATAACATCTTATAGTAATTGCCAAAAGAAGGTTTTGCTCAGCGTAAAATAATCGGTGGTAACACACTGAATTTATGTCAGCTCTAATGGCATTTTGTTTAGCCTGTGAAAAGTTAATGAGAGTAATTATTCACCCTTCCCTTGAGCATTTAAAAATTTTTAATTTTCTCTCTGACACACCCCTAAGTGTCTGCGGCACTCGGGCTGGGAGCCACTGCTGTCGACTTTTGGGACTGGCCTGATTCCATGCTGCCTTCCTGCATCAGAACCAGGAAATCACGGGGCCTGAACTTTCCATAGTCTCTTTTAGTCTTTGATAACTTTAATTCTTGGGAACACAAGGGCATTTGGTATCCCATAGGATACCAGATTATTATCTTAACAGATAAATATGGGATGAAAGGTCAGTGTTTGCTTTTACTTGCAGATTGTTTAAAAAGGAAAATTTTCATTTCAGGTTTAATTAATGCTAGCTTATTTGAATGTAGAATCTTTATACAAATTCAAACATGCATATGCTTCACATGTAATTTTAAAAGTACTGTGCACTTTAGAAATCTATAATGTTACAAAGAGTGTGCTATTTTATTGCCTAAGGCTAAAAAATCAATTAATGGCTTTACTGATAGTGTTTATTGTAAAAAAATAAAATAAAATAAAAAATAAAACACATGCAGACTTTCTGTTTTGGTCGATAGAAAAGTTTTGGTAATGGATAGTGCATGGTGGCACAGCTTTGTAAAAGTAATTAGCAGCATTGAAGTACATATTTCAATGTGGTTAAAATGGGATATCTTAGGTTGTATGTATGGTACTAGAATCAAAACTTTTAAAACACTCCATGGAACTGCACAACACACACAAAAATCATAAGCTTATTTAGTTCAACATGTAAAAATACATATTAGTAAGATCTTAGGAAAAATTCATTATGCTTATCTGTAGTAGTTGGGTTCAGGTGTCAACTTGGTCAAGTGATGGTGCCCAGTTGTTCTGTTGCTGGGGACTTAAATCATCAGCAGGTGAGATTATCTATGGCTGATTAGGTCTGCGATTGCTTAAGTGAGTGCCTTCCACAATGAGTGACATTTAATTTAATTAGCTGGAGGCAAAAAGAGGGCCGTCAGAAGAGAACCCAGCGGAGCTCAGCACAGATCAGCACACCTCAGCTCAGATCTCAGAGCAGCTCAGAGCCAGACGTTTGGAGATACAAAAAGGAATCGCCCCAGGGGGAAGTTGTTGAACGCAGAACTGGAGGGAAGACTGGCAGACGTCACTGTGTGCCTTCCCATGTCACAGGAAAACCCAGATGAAAGCTAGCTGCCTTTCTCTGAAGAACTAAAAATATTTATTATAACCAAATAAATCTCCTTTATAAAAGCTAGTCCATTTCTGGTATATTGCATTCTGGCAGCTTTAGCAAACTAAAACAGATTTTCATACCAGAGGAGTGGGGTGTTGCTGCTTTTGCAAATATCAGTGTGTTGGAACAGCTTTTTAAATGGATGAGGGGGGAATTCTGGAAGAATTGTGAAGAACCTGATAGAGAAAGCCTAGATTGCTTTGAAGAGACTGTTGGCAGAAATATGGACTCTAAAGATACTTCCATTGCCAATTGAAAGGAGGGTGGCCTTTGTTTTGAAGTTTGCAAAAAGTTTGGCAAAATTAATTCCTGGGACTGTGTGGAAGGGAGAATATGAATTATAATGATCTGGTATGCTGGGCCAGGGACATTTCTGAGCTAAATGTGGAGGATGCATCCAGGTTTCTCCTTGTAGCCTACAGTAAAATGCAACAAGAAAGGGATAGACTGAGGACTGAATTTTTTGGGTGCAAAGAAACCAGAAATTGATGGTCTGGAAAATTCTGGGCTTCCAGAAAATAAGACCCCAGAGAATAGTGCTCCATGTGAGGATTTAACCAGACATGGAACCAGTCAACCATTACAAGATAAGCCAGGATTTGAGATGGAGTTAGCCAGAAAGGATTTGTGGAAGGTACTATTGTCCTTTGGTTTCAGCTGATTCTACCTCAGGGAAGGATGGGTGAGTAAGAAATGATCTAAGTTAGACACTTTCATATGCATGTGAAAGATCTTGCTAAAATTCAGATTTTGATTCTGTAGGTCTGGGGAGTCTTCTGAGATTGTGCATTTCTAACAAGTTCCCAAGTAATTCTGTCGCTGCTGGTTCCTCAGTCACTCTTTGAATAGCAAGAATTTAGCAATTCCCCTTCTTCCATCTAGTCTTGAGTTTAGCTTTGCCTAGAATTTGCTCTGCCCAGAATTTATCATTTTATATGGCTTTGAGTTTTCTTGTTTTGCTTAATTTAGGAGCTCTCTTTCCATTGGTGAGCACAATGCAGAACTGATAAGTAAGGACTCTACCATAGAGCAGGGGAGAATTTGGGAAAAGCCCCTTCTAAACTCTAGCTAACTTGGCCCAAAATCCTTCTTCATCTGTCTCTAAATTGCACTATTGGCAGCAGTGGCTTCCTGCCTGATAGTATGCTTTAAATGGACTCCTAAAAATAGCAGCAAAGGCAAGTGTGGTTATTTTGGGGAACACAGCAAGCAGCTGAGAGTTGTGGCTCCATGAGGGCATCCTCTCCAGCTCCAGCAGTGCCTGCCAGCACTTCCATTCCCAGATCTGCTAAGAATGGCTTCATGGGGTCACATGTGACCTACACAGATTGTCCAAGCTTCTGACACTATCCAAGGCGGTTTGGGTGTTCTGTACTTCTCATGACCTTACTAGGTGATGTTTTAAAGGGCCGTGAGGAAAGAGAGTGGGTAAATAAAAAAGGTGTGTTGATGTACATATTATTCCTATTATAAATATCTCATCTTCTGTTGGAAGTTAACAGGCAGTTCTCTATTCTGTTTTAGCAACAGGAACAAGATCCTACCAACCTGTATATTTCTAATTTGCCACTGTCCATGGATGAGCAAGAACTTGAAAATATGCTCAAACCATTTGGACAGGTGATTTCTACGAGGATACTGCGTGATTCCAGTGGTACAAGTCGTGGTGTTGGCTTTGCTAGGTAAGCATGCTGCTCTGTTCTTATTACACTATCAGCAATTGCTCTTGCAGTTATACTGAAAAATAAAAAAATAAGAAGAGAGACTCCAAGTTTTACCATGAACCTAAATTATATGTAAATATTGGTTTACATTCTCTCAAATCTTTCAGAAGTTCATTAAGGATTCTTGAGTTGCTTAAAAATAATAATCAGGTCCCTCTATTTCATAGCTAAATTTGTGTGTTTTTTTCTCATGAGATGGAAATTTGATTTATCATCAATAAAGTTAATAATTGGATTTTTAAATGAACCGTTTCAAACATTTAGAAAAGTAAGACAATAACATGCCACTTGCACCCACTGCACAAATTTAACAAATATTACCATTTTTCCATTTTTGCTTCTGATTTTTCTTTTAAGAAACAAAATATTATAGACACAGCTAAAGCACCTTCATTCCTTCCCCCCTATTTTTTCCCTCCCTTCCCAGGAAGGGTGCTTCAATGTAGTGGTTAATTTGTTTTTTAAAGAAAAATTCTTTGACTTTTGGCAAGGTTGTAATCCAGAAGACCTTGTAAAAAAGCCAATGTTACATGATTCATTATTTAAGAACCTGTTTATGCAATGCAATAACAGATAATGTCTAATGTTTTAACGTATTGACTTTGAATTTGGAGGAAAATTGCTGATGTTTTATTTGCATATATATTAGCCCATTTAATGACTCTCAGTATTTATGCATTCTATTTTTATGGATAAATAGGATGGAATCAACAGAAAAATGTGAAGCAGTTATTGGACATTTTAACGGAAAATTCATTAAGACACCACCAGGAGTTTCTGGTATGTTGTTTGCCTAAAACTGTATAGTAGTATCATAAATAATATGTATAACTTCAGCACATGATGTCTTTTATATCAAAAACAAAATACACTAATTTAGGTTTTTTTTTTTTTTAATTATTTCTGTTTTTACGTATAAGACTGAAAAATTCACTTCCCCCGGGCACTGGGTGTTTAAATATTAATGGAAGCAGGCCCTGGTGTGAGGAGCTCTCTGGCTTTAAAAGCCCTGTAGAAGTGTCTTCTCCTTTAATGCACAAACCACCCTCCAACACACCTTATCACCACCCTTGGTGAATCTCTCATCATTTAGTCACATCCGTTGACTGGGTGCCTTTCCACCCCAGCTCTTGTCTTTGTTCTGGAAGATTTCAACATATGTATTCTCCACCCTCTTCCAAGTAAGTCAGCTCACAATACCAGGTTCTCAGCATCCATGGCCTTTGTGTTCGCTCTGTTGGGCCACGCCTTCCAGCCGCTGCTCTACCTTGTTTCCATACCAAGAGCACCACACCTCGTGAGTCTTTCATTGCAAGATCACACACATTAGTTAACCGCTGCTAAACCTGATCTGAAATACAAAGAGATCCTTCCATTTTCCCTGTTTATCGGTCCCTCCTGACCTGCTTCCGGTCCCTACGAAATGTGGTCTCCACTCTGGAGCACCAGAACTGTTTCTTTAGCAGCATCCTCAGTTTGCTTGTACTGCATCCCTCAGTCACACCAGCCTGGCGGAACTGTGAATCTGGCTCCGTCCTTCAGCGGTCCACCTTCACTCTTCCTGTCACACCCAGAAAGTAACATTGATGCCGCCACACATCGTCTCCAGCGTGGTCATGCACTCAGCACTGCTGGGCCTCAGTCACCTTCCTTGCTTGTCCCTCACAGCATGCTCAATTCTTGCCTAAACCCCACTCTCCTAACTCTGAGAGGCAGACTTTAGTTCCTATTGGATGAATGAAATTGAGATCACCAGGCAGAAACTCCATCAACTTCCCGCTTCCTCCAAGAAAGGAGACCTATGTCCACACCCATTCTTACCCATCTCGTCCTGAAACATCAGAGGTCAGGGGGGTTCAAAGCAGAGCCATGATCCCACCATCAGGAACGGGCTCTGCCAGTTCTCCCCTTCCCCTCCTGGAATTTCAGTCTCTCTTTTGCTTTTATCCCTTCTTCCTCCAGCAAAACCAAAACCTTTTATTTCCAATTAATAAAATAACAAGTCTTTGGCAGGATTAACCTGTGGGGGAAGAGAAAATGCGTGAACAGTCATTAGCCACAAAAATTATAAGCATAACTACAATAGACATTTTTTTAAATCACAGAATGCAGTAAACAAAACTGTGAGTACTTTGTGCCACTAAGTTTGAAATGTTAAATAATTTTCTAGAAAAATATTTACATCTGTTTAATGGTTTTAGTTTCTCATACATTAAAACTAAATTAAGCTAAGCATTCTATTCCTCTAGCTTCTTATGTAATTTTTTAGAAAGTGCAGGCTCCACTGCCCATCCACACCTCAAATCTCTCCAATGTAGGTTCTTTTCTATGTACAATTGAAATTCCTCTTCCTAAACTTGCCTGCTGATTATGAAATCCGGAAGCTTTCCCATCTTTCTTATGTAATGGCTGTCGGCTGTACTTGGCGCTGCTGGTCCCTCCCTTTCTCTTGAAATACACCCTCACTTCTGCTCTGTTGAAACCATCTCCCTCTGTTCTCTTCTAATCTCCATATTAATTCCTTCTCCTTTGTGGGGTTGTTTCTTCTTTCTACCCCTTAATTGTTAGTGTTTCCCTGAATTTCATTTTTGCCTCACAATTCAGATAGATTTCATCTACTCTGAGGTTCAGCTGCTATTTATATTCAGGTGACTAAACATTTTTTCCTCATCTTCGCTTTTCCTCCTGCATTTCAGGCTATCTGGCCTGAGACACCTTACATCCCTCCTTTCTAAACTCTTCCCCATCCCTCAAACTTTATCTGTCATGTACAAATAGTCACCAAGTTTATACCATTTTTCTTCCTAATTATTTCTAGCCTCAACTGTTTTCTCTCCCCTGATCTAGTTGACTGCTCTTGGTTTGCATAGCACACTGAGGACACACACTTGAGTCATAGCGTTTAACATACTTATGTGTCTTCTGGTCTCATTAAAACCCTCAGAGACAGAAACTGTTTTTTCACCTTTTTTTTATTTTCTATGCCCTGCACAGGGCTTGAACTATATTAAGCAACAACAAATGTCTGTTGGTGTTGAATAAACTTCACTATACCATAACAACAAAACGATGCTACCTCTTTACTAGGCAGCATGTGGGGAAAATAATTGAAATACCTTTTGATTTGCTGGTCACTTACTAGCATGCTACCTGCCAACAAATAGCAAAGTTTTGAAGTCTAAGAACTCCCTCACCTTGCTTTGGGTTGAGGGTGGAGTAAGGATACCAAAATTGTTTAAATGGGCAACAGCAATATACACTCTCCGCCATCTTTTCTCCCCTGTAATTTTAGGTGGCATAATACCTCTCCAGTTCTCCTTCTCAATCTGTATTTCAAAATCAGCACTTTATAAATCCTTAGGTTCATGTCAGCTAATAGCACCACTTTCCTGCCTCTCCCCAGGCATGCCCTAGGGTTGAAGTTGGCATCCCTGTGAATGTTAGGTATGGGTCTGGAGAGAGAGCCCTTAACTCTGCTACCCTGGCCACTTGCTTGTCAAATTAGCTTAAGCAGATTATCCATATCATCATATGACCAAAGCAACTCAGTATTCCAAATACGTGTGCTGGGGGAGCAGGCACCTGCTCTCATCTCTGAATGAGGGAAGTTTTATCTGACATGATCAATTGGAGCAGAACCCAGAAGAATAAGATCTGAATGCCCCATTTGGCAAAACAGATTTCCCCTTGAAGTGTAACCAGGTCCCTCACCTCTTGTGTATGCAAAAATATATAACGCTGAAGTAAATAGGTTCAGTGAGTTGAACCTTAGTAAATAACATAGATAGGTCAGGCCCAACCTCTAGAACGCTAGCACAGAAGCTGTATGAAATGTCGCAGTTTCACACAAGAGAAGGGAAGAGAGCATTGAGGTATTTTGAAGTTAGATCAATTCCAGCCAGAAGTCATTGAAGTGAGAGTTTCTCCGAGGCTGCACATATGTTAATTAGTGTTTGATATTTATTCTGACATAGCTCTAAGGTTCCATGTTCAATTGGATGAATGATGATTATGATTAGGAATTCACTTTAATTGGCATTCAGTTGAATTTTATTGCATAGAGAAATTTATTTGTAAGCACATATAATAGCGCTGACTACACTTGATCTTTACTACTAAAAACCTGACAGCTGCCACAGCACATGTACATGGCTGTTTGTGAGGTTGAACTGCCCACAAGAGTTTGGAGCTGGACCGGGATGTACACTGTTCCAATGGAACTCAAACTTATATTGAGCTTCCTTTTTGTTTTGTCTTGTTTTTCAAGTTCATTTTAACTGTTTTCCCATCGACAACACTCGAGTAACAGGAAAATAAAGGAATGTGTTTATTCTCTAACCATTTAAAGACAAGGGAGAAATTTCATACCCAGGAGCCTTCTATAAACCCTTCTCTGTCAGTCTTGGGAGTTGAACACCTGTGCACAGTTGGCCCTTGATGTTTTCTTCACTTCTCTTCTGTCAGTCTCTGCATAGTCAAGACCTATTTGCATAGTTTGTCTCTCAGAAGGAGCTGCTCATCCACCTACTTGTGACCTCTGTTTTTTCAGCTAACTCTTCTATAGTACGCAACAAAGCTTGACAAGAAAAAAAAAAATCCCAGGACGCAATAGTTTTGATGTTGTATCAGTTGAAGATAAGATCTGTGATTCCTTAAATGAAATAGATCTCATGCTATCACAGATGCAAGTTGGACAGTTTCCTTTTTTCTCCAAAGGACTTCATGGTTTTGTCCTTTTATTTTCTTTGACGTGGGTTGGCAGACTGTCACATCCATTCAAGAAAAAAAAGACCTTGATTATGATTATAGGATTCTCTGCACTAGAAAGGAACATTTCTTCCAAAGGCAAGTCCTTTCCACAGAGAGGGCTTCACTGCCTTGGGTACAGTTTTGCAGTCGAGCCATTCTTTGTGCTCTCAATCAGTGCTTAATTTGATACCATTTTCTAATGTTTAGTGATCTTTCCTATGTAGCAGTTTGGATTGGTTTTTGCAAGATCTTTGGGGGCAGTGGCTGTGTTTTATTTTTTATTTCGTGCTAGGCACAAAAAGCCTGTGTTATCACCCATACCAAGGAAAGTTAACCACATTGTTGCCAGGAGCATGGTTCATGTAGATGATGATCATGGCCATTTTGAGGACACCTTTTGGATACCTGTTTGCATGTAAATGAACTGCCTCTAGCATGAGTTTGAAATGTACAATGTAGGGCTTGGAAGCTCACTGTTCCAGTGAACTCAGCTTCTCCAAAACACAAGTCCCCCTTAGGCTTAAGAACTCCCAACAGAATTGCAACTTCTTTGGATTTGTTTCCTTTTTTGTTTTTATATAAGCGATAATATGAGAATTAAGTTTCACCACCAGGCTGTTATTAAATAAGCTTCTCTCACCTCCAATTACCTGAATGGCTGCTCCATAACACCAATTTCTCCATGAAGGGCATATGACTATTTTAATAGAACCAGATAAAAAACAAAGACATCGGCAGGCCAGGGTAAACTGAATAAGCCTACATTCTCATGTTTAAGTAATGTAGGCCCCATTGCTAGGCAGACATAACATTTTATAAACATAGTCAGAGGATGGTTTATTTAATGATGCAAGTTGTTTAGCTGGCATAAGCAGAATTATCTGGGAAGGTTTCTGTCTGTCGGAGTACTTGGATTCTTGCACAGCTCACAGTTTGCCTGTGACTTTGAAGCCAAGTACAGAAAAGAAACCCACATTAGACACAGTCTCCAAGAGACACTTTCTGGAAATGAACAAACTGAACAGTGAACTAATCTTAACTGTGACGCTCTTAAGAAAGCCGATCAAAGACCGAGTAGAAGGAGGATGCACAGAAGCTGTCACTACTTCTGCACTACCCCTGCCAAAACACGTTCACTCTTCACACGAGCTTGAGGCAGCTGGATTTCCCCTTATGCTAGCCGTACCGCGTCTTGGCCTGGGGCATGGTGTATAACGTAGTACAGTGGTAGTTCTATAAAAATCTAATGCTCCACATAGAAATTGTTCATGCCATCTGTTTTCTGAAATTGCCTTTTAAAAAATCCTGAGCTTTTGTGCCTGATACCATTTTTTAAAAAAGAGGCTTTATCTGTTTTTATAGCATAAGGTCTTCTATCCTTCTCTGCTGGTTCCCTTATTGCTTTTCCCTGGAAATTTTGAGGCATTGTTCTTTGTTTGGTTCACCTTACTTTTGGGTACTAGCTAGTTTGCAAGAGTTAGATTTGCTTGAAATTCCTCAACCAGGATAAAAGTACCACGGAGTTCTTTATGAGGCAGTCTAGGTGAATTCCATGAAGAGTTATCTCAATAGTTCCTTAGTGTTTGCTTAACATTTTGTTATGGGGAAATAGTACGTATTGAATGTACATAGGGAAGTAGTACACAATGAATGTTAGAAATCAGGGATGGGAAATTTTAGTCATGTAGCGCTGTTGGAGACTTTTTAAAGGCAAAAAACACTATAACATGTGGTCAGGTTTCAGGGACTTGTCTAAAAATGCCCTTCTAGCACCTCCAAGGTGGAGAGTACAGTGTCTGAGAAGACCAGTGCATGTGGCATGTAAGCTGGAGCCCTCCTAAGCTGAAAATGGCTCTGGGGCCCTGTTTGCCCTACGCCTGCCATCTTGCCTCTGGAGGAAACATCCCCAAATAGACCAGGGCTGGCTGTGTGTTCAGTGCTGCAGGAGACACCACAGTCACCCACCTCTCTTTCTGGACCCCTCCATGACGTGAATGAAGTTTGAATTAGTCCCCGAGTGCAAAGGACAGAGAGTTTAAAGAACTTTTCTGTCACTAGGTATGTGGGGCCCACTTAAGATACCCAGTATCGAGTTGGCATCATCCTGCCTTATTGCCTGAGGCTTCATCTCTGTCACTGAGGCGCTTCCACGAAGTGCCTGCATGACTGCTGGCAGACTCCATCGCAAGACTCCAGCTTGTTTTACATCTGCTTTCTGTTTTACTCTGACTTTTCAGGTTGGGTATGTGCCCAGCAGGGCTTGAAACCACTCTCACCCACATTTAATAACTCTGTGTATAAGTGGTATTATTAGGGCATTGTCCTGTGCCAGAGGGTAGAAAATGTAATGTTTAAAGGGAAAATTATGACTCTAGTAAAAAGCTTGGAGATTTTTCAAAGGTTTTTATTGCCCATTTTGTTCCCTTAATTTTAGTCTTGAGCGCCATTGCTTTGTAAAAACAGATTATTTTGGCAGCTCTAGGACAAAAGATGTACTCAGAGACCTGTGCAACACTCCCAGTTCCTTCAGGACAGTGTGGTCTCACCTTTGGGAGTGTGATCTGCTCACATCTTCCCCACCTGCTATGTACAATAGAACGGAGTCTCCATGCACACGAAGTTTAGACAAACCCTCCAAAGGGTGCGCTCTCATAAGCAGTTGTTGCCAGGAAAACGGAAGTGCTGTGACAGTCTTGGGTGGCCAGCGGAGCAAGGCTGTCCTGCATATCCAAAACTCAAAGTGATTCTTTGCCAAGGAGGGGAGCTCAATGTTAGAAAAAGTGGCAAAGAATCACATGGAAATTGTCAGTATTTTAGTCCCAAATGCTTGTAAGTGCGTTGCCCGGCTTGCGCTAGGGCAGCCTTCAGGCAGGGGACTCACCATGAACGCATCCAGTCTACAGCTGCCCCCACCCCCCGGTCAGGGCTTTATACCCTTTCACTGCCATGTTCTTCCAGGCAAGAGCAATAAATAGTGAAGTAAGATTTTATTGAAAGCACAAGGATTTAGGGTGGAAGATGTGGGTGTTACTATGAAATAGTTTTCTTAAAAGAATTTAGCTATAATTTCATCCTTACCTACATCTTGAACATTTCTTCATTCTATGAAAAGCCAAGACAGCAACCCTCACCAGCTCATTAAATCTCTCCTAAGCAAACCCTATAGAAAAAAAGGCCAGTCCCTAAAAATGTTTATAACTCCCAAGCCAGAAGTCCCTCTCCTGATAATTTATTGTAATTCAAAAGTGAGAGAAGCTAAAATTCAAGGATTTGAATCTCTGTTATAATAGTGGTAATAACAATAACTAATATTTGCTGAACTGTTCTAAGTATTTTATATGTTAATGATAACATTCCTTTTAAATGCATACTATTATCATACCCATTTCACAGATGTTGAAACCAGAGACACAGAATAACCTGTCTGGAATTACTATCTAGTAAATGGCAGAGCTGAATTTCCAACCCAGGGAAAGTGGTCCAGACAAGTGTTCAGTGGACTCCAGCCCCCAGAACAGCAGGAGGCACTGGGTTTAAGGGATAAGTAAGCCATAGGCAGAGATGGCCATTCAATGTTGGTTATAATAAAAAAGAAAGTAGACATGATCCCTTTTCAAATAGAACATCATGTAGCTATTTTTTAACAAAAATAATTCTGTAGCAACATGAAGGTCTACAGTGTAAATGGCAGAAGAAAAGAAACACAAAACTACCTGTCATTGCAAATGGGGGAAGTAAATGTATATACATAGACTTAGAAAATAAGTAAATATAGAGTATTAAAATATTTATGTCAGGGTTTTAGCCTTTATGGTATGTTTGTTTGTTTTTCTGTTTAACCTGGCTTTCGTATTGTCAACTCATTAGTTTACCAGTACATGAGTCTTTTTTGGTGGGTTGGGAAGTGGGATGACAGAGACTCCCAATGAGAGTAAAAACCAGACCCAGCAGAAAGCAAGCTAACAGGTGAATATAGCAAATGTTACTGTTTCCTCAAAGTGAGTGGGTGATAGAAATACTACTTAAGGGTAAGGTAAGGAGGAGAGGCTGAAACTAACAACACTAGTGTGGGAGAAAGAGTGTCTGTGTAGAGATAATGACTGAGTAGGACAGCAGAGAGTGGTGAGAAACAAAGAAAGCGTTAAGTAGGGAAGGATGTTATGTCCTTCCTCCCCCCCAAAAAAAGCATTATTCCTTTGATCCTTAGGTTGAAAATTTTCAAAGAAAAGCCCCAGAGAGTGCTTTGCTATAGAGAATAGAGCATGTTGTTAGTTGAGGAATTTTGAAAGTAGCCAGCATTTTCAGAAAGAAAGCTAATTACAGTTGCTGAGTGAACTAGTATTCCACTAACTGATGGAAAAGCTTCTGTCAGGGGCAGTTTACATTTTACTGCATGTTGATTAGGATAAAATATGGCATAACTAGAAAAATGTTTGGAAGTAGCAGTTTTTCCACCTGTTACTGCTGTCAAAGTCTGACTGGGAAAAGCATGGAGAAGACCTTATTGACAACACAAGAAGGAAAAGGTCCACTGAAGTACTTCATTAGATAAATCGAGGAGAACTTCCAGAAGACCAAATCAGGAGCTCTATAGTGTTTAGTCAAAGCTAGCATTCTAGAGGTGTTTTTAGTATGAATACCAAGGAAAGACATTTGAGCCTAAATTGCTGTAGGGTTTGAACTTCAGAAGATAGGTAAGGAAAATACCTGGTATAGATGTGCAGTACGTATCATGGGTATCACCCAGTGGCTCGTCGTCTCTTAGGAGGGATTGCTAGTGCCAGAAAATTGGGCATTTGTAAAAGATCACCTTGCTCTCAAAGCCCCTTTAAGGGCACTTTGGAGGATCTAGTAATGTAATTACCTTAGACAACTCTTAAGAGGTTCCAAAATATATTAGATCAAATAGTGCACTTTTGGTGTTGCCCAGAGCTATTAACAAAGGTTCATGGTCAGTCCGACCTTTGGAGGAGACACATTTTCCTGTTGGCTCCAGTTAACAAGAAAATAACTTTTCTGTCTTAAGTTGTAAAGAAGAGAATCTGACCTGAGACATTCCACAGGACATCTGAGATGCACCCTTTACAAGTCCTCAATCTTGTGATTAAGGGGAAATTCTGACTAAAATGCCTTGCATATTTGGCAAAATCAATTGATTACTTGTAATTTTACATTATTTTTATATAATTTTAGTAAAGGAATATAACTTAAATCACAAATCATTTGCCAGAACTCTTTGTAATTATTGTTTTGTGCAGTAAGCGAAGAGTTGCTAATCTAGAAAAGCGACCATATAGAAGATGACTTGACTGTTACATATTAGTCTTTTTAAGTTATAATATACCCAAACTTACCTAAAGCTCAGAGTCATATTATTAGTGTGCAGGACACTTCTTTTCTGCCACAAGGAGGCCATCTGAAGTGTCCATATTCTCTAGAACAGGCTAGCATTAAGCAGACTCCTGATTCTTCAACCTGAAGCATTAGTCTCCAAAAAGCAAAGGAGGGATCATGAGTCATGGGGGAAGCCAGTCAAATGAGGGTTTCTCATTTTGTAACAGGCTCATAGATCCTTAAAAATGAAGGGCCATGATTTAGATCTGGATGTTTTGTTTGTTTTTCCTCCAAAAATCTAACAGATCATCTCAGCATCATTTTAAAGATCACAAAGTACAGTAAATGAGGTCCCTTGGTACCTAAAATAACCTGGAAATGTCTTAAAGAAATCGTCATGTAATTGACTTTCCTGGAGCACCATAGTATATCTTCTTGTAGTAGATATCAAGAATTTATGGGATAGCTGTTTCTCATAAGGCTGCCCAAGCACATGGAGCAGCAAATGTAAAAGAAATACAGCTGTTCCTGCATCAGAAATATTTTGCTTCTGGGTGGCATTTTTACTAAAAACAAACATCTCTTAAATGATTAAATGGGTTTTCATCTATCCCCTTCAGACCACCAGCTCCATGAAGGCAAAGACTCGATTTTACCCACTACCATATCCCCAGCATCTTTACAATGAACCTGGCACATGGCAGGCACTCAGTAAAATTTTTCTGACTGATCAGTAAGCCAAAGAGATTTTTAATAGAGGAAAGAAGCTGTTCGAATTTTATATTGCTTCACATGGAGTACTGAGGCACTCATTTTTCTGAAACAAGTAACCTGCAAATATCTAAAAATGTATCATTTCTTCTGGTTACAATTCTTTAAGAAAATTTTCCTAAGTTAACGGGACACCATACAAACTTCTAGCTACTTACTTTTTTTACTTTAAGGGGAAAAAATCATGCGATAAATATGATTAGTTGAAAAATGAAACTTCATCCTGTGCCATTTATTTCTTTTTAAATCATATATTTGCAAACATGTCATTGCTTACTTGATGTTTACCTCATCATTTTACATTTTTGACAGGCTCTGTTGTCACCTGGGATTTCTTTTTCTTTGACAGGGCAAAGTCTAGATGAATGAAAGTGTATTGGAATCACTTTATCCACAGCTAGGAACAGGTTGGCCAAGGTCTTGAAACTCAGCTCTTTTCATCCCATACCTGTGTGTTTGGGCAGCCTTTATAGAACTTCCTGAACAAGTTCAACTTGGAGATGATGCTAATGGAGGGAAATGGTCAGTTTTTATCACATGTAGAACTAAGTAAAATCTTTAAAAAGGTTAAATTCCAGTCCAGGAGCTAATCTTTATAAATTTGTCTCCTTGCAGTGAGGAGACCCACATAGTGCTAGCTCCAAGAGTTTATGCCCACTCTCACCCTACAAGTTTATGTGGAGGCAAACTCCAATTAACCCCAAATGTCTTTGGAGAAAACATTTGATGCTGTTGGACCTTTTTAGATCTGTGGAAAGTGAGACCTTGCTTCTCTGTGTGAGTTCTTGATTTGTCCTTAGAAATCAAGTTGAGGCATGCCCCACTACCCCGGGAGACAGACAACCCACAGCCCCTCCCAGACATACACATGTATATACTTACATATGGCCCCAGGAAACTGAGGGGAGTTTCAGCACTGGAATTTTAAGCAGCATTTCTTCTGGTTGCCTGTGAAGGCAAGGGAGACTAGTAACTGGGGGAAATTCCAAGTGTAAAATAAGTCCTTACTTTGAGGGAGAAGGCTTTTATCGCTTTCTTCTACTTGGATGCTTTGTTCTCCAGACCCCAGTTTCTGTCTGCCCTTAAATGACCCAGTTGTAGAATTAGAGGCATCATCAGTGACTGGAAATCTCTCTTGCTTCATCACATTTCTTTTCTCTTGCTTTACGTTGCATCTGTGATTGTTGGTAAAGGTAGAAATTTCCAGAAGTCGCTACGTTTTCTTGAAAAGACCAGTATAGTTCATTTATAGTCTGGGATTCGGCCCCAATCCGCTACCCACCGCACCCATTTTGCCTTAAATGGTATTATCTTGCTCAGGAAAGCCTGGGGGAGTTGGAGTCAGAAGTTCAACAAAGACCTCTGTGGATGGCAGGGCCAAGCCTCGCTGATACTCTCACCAGACACCTAACATTTTGGTTTTTATCTCTTTGTACCCATAGTACAGTTGCCGTTTGGAAAACAGAGTTCACATTCTAACCCAGCTCTCTGGAGTGGCTCACACCAGGGCAGGGGGAAAGAGTGGCATTCAACAGCCTAGTCAGCTCACTGAGAAGGAATTGCAGTTGTATTTTTTTGTATTGTTTTGTTTTTTTAGCAGAGAAATGTTGAGACGCACTATTCCTTCTAACCTGTCATTAGTGGGTGGGTAATAGTGATATAAAATAAGAGATGAATTAGGGTAATAAGAGACAAAGGATGAAGGAGTAAATTTTCCACAAGTAATATTTTTCTCTTCATGGTTATTTAACTTTGAAACAGAACTTGAAAGTAGTAATCATGGTTCTCTAGTAGACAAAGGATAGAATGTGGGAACCAGACAGGAAGGTGTGATAGCCTTTATTACATTAACTAGAAGCAGGAATACACTGCTATTTCCATTATAGAAAAGCAGAGCAAAAGTAAGTGTCATTCCTGGCTTATGCCGTCTTTTTTTTGTTTTTGTTTTTTTATGTTATAGATGTAGAGACTATGTTCTGTACCCCTGGAAGGTAGTCTCTCCATCTTTTGCTTTTCTGTTAGTTTCTTGCATTCTTTGGATCGTTTTGTAGGGTGGATATATGATAAAGCCGCACCAAGTAGGATGAGTAAATGCACAGAAAAACTTGTGAGTAGAGTGGGCATTAATTTTGAGCTTTATCACAACAGCTATCTTTAACACTGTATCCCAAACAGAAATAACTTACCTACATTCATTTATTTGTTCAGCCATGATGTAATAAGCATCTTATGCTGCCAGACACTTGGGTACTGGGCTTGCAGAGATGAATCAAACAAAAGTCATCACTGCCCCATGGGTCTTACACTCTAGTGGACGAAACAGACAACAAACAAATAACTACACTCAAAAATTGTTACAAATGCTTGGAATAAAAATCCAGAGTATGTGAAAAGCATATATGGGGACTTGTTTATAAGGGGGTGGGCAGTGGAGTAGCAGTGAAAGCCTCTTCAAGAAATTATGACGGAAAGCTATTGAAGCACTTTTTTTTTAAGTGCGGGAGGTGGAAGGATGGCGCAATCCTATTTACGTTTGAAGATTTTTGGCTGCCCTAAAGAGGTGAAATTGAAGAGGGCGCAGAAGAAGAGTCATTTACCTACACTTTAAAAAGTACAGAAATGAATCAAAAGATTCTTTCCTGCTTCCTCAGAATAGCTTTTTAAATGTTTTCATTATACCGCAGTTTGGAAATAATAACTAGTATTTTTCTGTACAGTATTGTTCGGCAGTGATTAATTTTATGAGTCTAAGTAAATTTTCACCTGAAAGTGTGTATCAATTCTCTTACAGCAGTGGCACTGCTCCTTTTAAAAAGAAATTCAATTACTTTTTTTTGGTCACCATACACATTTAATTTCAGTTTCATATTCTTTTTCCCCCCTTATTCAGCACCTACAGAACCTTTATTGTGTAAGTTTGCGGATGGAGGACAGAAGAAGAGACAGAACCCAAATAAATACATCCCTAATGGAAGGCCATGGCATAGAGAAGGAGAGGTGAGACTTGTAAGTCGTTTCTTGAAACTTTAGTGTGGGTGTATAATCTGAAAGCTCACATGGATAGTTAGACAAAAGGCATCTTGACTTGGCTGCCCTACTTCTGGAATCGGTGCCAGGATTAAACCCACCTGTTGGTACTTTATAATACAAATGATGTCGACTTAATCTCTTCCCAATGTATATGAGTATTGTCCTTAAAAAAAATCCTCAATCCCTTAATAAAAATGTTGCACTTCCATTTCCTGTATTTATTTCCAGTGTGTTACTTGGAAAAGTAGCATACCAGATGAGAACATCTAGAGAGGCACTGTCCTAAAGAAATGTTCTACAATTTGTACTGTCAAAAAATAGCCACAGCCCAGTGTGGCTGTTGATCACTTGAAAATGTGGCTAGTGTGCAAGAGGGACTGAATTTTTAATTTGTTTAAATAGCTACTTGTGGCTAATGGCTACCATATGGGACAGTGCAGATCTAGAGCTTAATTCTAATATTGGGTTTATAATTATGTTTGGCTAACATGAAATCCCAATTTTATAAAATGATACTATATTATCACTGTTTTATGATGCCATGGCTCTTAAGAAATGGGATTTTTAAAATGTGCCTTTCTGAATGAATCTTAATAATTCTTTCTCTTTCTTACAGGCTGGAATGACACTTACTTATGACCCAACTACAGCTGCTATACAGAATGGGTATGTCATTAAGATAAGTCTGCAATGGCTTGAGGGAAAATGTAAAGGTGGAAAATATCAGACATTTGCTCCATGAATCATTCCGTGAAACATTCTATTTTAAAGGGTTACTTAATAAAGACTTTTGTGTTTGTTCTAGATTTTATCCTTCACCATACAGTATTGCTACAAACCGAATGATCACTCAAACTTCTATTACACCCTATATTGCATCTCCTGTGTCTGCTTACCAGGTTTGTACCCTCAGGATTCATCAACAGTGTGACATCTTGCAGGCTGTGAATCACTGCTACGTTTCCATGTGTCTTAAAATTTTGTACATTTATAATGTATGTCAGATGTCATGCAGCTTGGGTACCGAGTTTAGAATAAGCTGCTGTTGTATTTGCCTTGGTGCTGTACTTTTATGTACAGGAGAATGTAAGGCAAGGAAAAGTGGTTGTCAGTTCTCAGCCCTTGGAATCATAGTATTTTAGAATTAGGTTGAACCCAAATACTTTCTCTCCAGCGGGCTCTTCTTTTGGACATCATGTGCCCCAAAAATTGAAGCTTAAAGAGAATTGCATTAGATAAAATATGGAATAGGGGGTTGCACTCTTGACTTTGTTCATTGATCAGCAGGAACTGACAAAACAGCAGGTAAACATGCTGATAAACAAAGATGTATGTCATTTATGGAAGATTAAATGAGCAATGCAGTGAACTTTGAAGCCCCCCAAAAGAGGTGACTCCTGTTTAAATTATTTCATGAGGAGGCTTTACCTTAAGTTAAATTCCCAACTTGGAAACAAAATACCAGTAAGCTCCTTGTCATGCTACTGATTTGGTCTCATTGGGGGGTAGCTCCGACTCCCCACAAACCCAATAGTCTGCATGCATTTCTCTTCCTGTGTCAGAGTGCCTCTAATGGGGCTGTTGCAACTTGGCTCAGGTATGAACCATTACAGTGGGGTTTGATCACAAGCATTTGAAAGTCTAGTTCTCTTTTTGTTGACTGTTGTGATCCTGTGTGGCTAAATTAAATTTGTGTGTATTTTTGGTTTTAAAACAATTGAATTAGATATTGTAGTCCTGGATTTCTGGGGGTTAAGGGACTACAGTATCTAATCCAATAGTTGGGTTATTTAACTTCTTTAAGCCTCAGTTTCCTCATCTGTAAAATGGGGATAATAATAGTTTTTATCTCATAGACTTATGGAAAGAATTAAGTAAGATTATGTAAAGAGCTCAGCACAGTACCTGGTATATCATTAGCAGTCAGTAAATGTTAGCTGTGATTATCATCATCATCATTAACATGCAGGATTAGCTGACTGATAATAAGAATATATTCCATTATGATCTTTATAATCAGTTGGGCAGCATAAGAAATCTTAAAAAGCTGGTTTGGTCTAAAAACATAAGAGTGACTTTAAATAACAAAGAGAAGTGACTAAATGCACTAATTTAGATTCTTGAAATCCTTAAGGGGACAAGTTTTCTTCCCTCTAAAGAGAAAATTCTGAAAGTTATAACTGATGTCTTAAAGTAGTATTCACAGCCTCTCCAGCTTTTAAGTTCTTTTCTCCTCCTTTCCCTAAGTTGTTATGTGTTAATCTTTTCTTTTTTTCTCTCTGGGTTGTTATGTTAGCTATCCTGGTGCTAACATAGTCGTCATTCATTTAATGCTTTTTAAATAGTTTTGGACTTGAATTCTTCCTTTCCTTACTGTTATAAGACTCATGGGATCTACTCCAGTGTATTCTCCTTAATAAACATTTCCTGTGTTTAATGTTGAAACAGTACTTCTTTCTTACACTCTCTGAACTTGGAAACTTCTGTCATTTATGTATATTGCTAAAAATAGGGACAAGTAAGCTTTTTCATAGGCAAATGAAAGATTGCGCATATCAATCTGAATTTATGCTGCTATACTATTATAGCTATTAGAGCAGCTCCCTCTTTACTGTAGAAACAATATGCATTTTGGCCACAGAATCATTTCATAGACTAACAATTAGAAATCAGTGTTGGTTATATGCTTGCTGTAACTAACTGGAAACAACCTATCAGTTCATCTGATTTCCTCTCCTTTTTAAGGCATTCTGTATTTCCCTAAGATAATGTGGAATTTCATTACATTTGCCTGACACTCAATACCATAGCCTCTAAGACTTTAATTCTTGACTCTGTAAGTCTAGGGGACGCCATAGGGTCAGTGATGATCTTTATGAGGTTTGTGACCTCCTTAGGTTGTTTGCAAGATGTTGCTTGTATGTTTGCAATTAGTTGGGGAAAGAATGTCTTTCGTCAAGTTTTCAAAGGGACTGTAACCCAAAAGAGGTTAAGAACCAATGACAGAGAGTTCATAGGATAGATTATTATTCCCATTTTATAATTAGGGAAAATTGAGGAATAGAAATTGATGGCAGCTAATTTGCTGCTTTAGAAGGAAACTTGGATTAGCTGTCATAGATCCCTAACCCGTAATGCTACAAACTATTAAATTATTAAAACCACTGAACCATACAAAGAAGAAAAAACTGGGGGCATCTAGCTCACATTGGTTCTACAAGGAGCTGCTCGCCTTCCCGTGATTTGTGCAGTGAGGGCCCTGCATTCCTGTTGGAGTGGGCCGTTCACCACTAAACCACCATAACCTTATGCAGTTGGATTTGAGAAATTGGCATCTGCAAGAAACCACTAATACCCCAATGGGGAAAGGCTACAGTCCAGATAACTGAAATGTTAACAAGGCAGAAGCACTTAACTTTGGTCTGCCTTAGGTGGCAAAGGAAACAAGAGAAAACAAGTATCGGGGCTCTGCTATCAAGGTAAATCACAATACATTCTTCCCCCATGACTCTTCCCCATATCCTCTCTATAGAACCTCTGAATTTAACAATAGGGGATAAGATATGGAGGGGGTTATTGTTAAGAAGTAGAAACTTAAACCTATTTTAAAATTATATGGACTCTGGAAAGCTCTGGGCATCTGGACTAACAAGTTTTTCTCTTGAGTGGCAGACTGCAAATGCTCTCTTTCCTGCCACAGAAACTGACTCTCACATCTCAGTTTCTCAATCCAGAGAGTCTACTGTGTGGATGCCCTTTTGACAATAAATGTCAAGATCTAGTTACTGAGTTTAATTTCCTAAATCTGAATGTTGGATTTTTTCCTTCCCACACTTAATAGAAATTGTCAACCATCAGACAAGATTTCTGAAACCTGATGTCCTGAGTATCAAAAAAGGGATTGAATTTGGTTTTTCTTAATAAATTAGCACATAATTTAAGGGTTCATTTCTAATTAGATGTGCTAGAATTAATTCTCATTCATCTGTATCCCTAAGCACTTAGTTCATACCTAGAATATAACACTTCTCACTATTTATTTGAGTTGTTTATGTGTTTATCTACCTTGCCTAGACTGGAGGTGGGGTGGGGGACAAGTCCTAGTCACCTTTTTCTCTTTAGTGCCTCGTATTTAGTGTCTGTTTCTTCAGTGGGCAAATGGAAATCGGTTCTAAATAATTATTTCATCCCATTCAGAGTGACCAGTTCGTCAAGAACTCTAACTATCTTAATCTTTTTAATCACTGATAGTATTGTTTCCTTATTTTCCTTCTGTAGATCTTTAACATGATTAAAAAGAGTTCTAAAGAAATAGGTTAGCATTTCAATGGAAATCAATATTTCTTTCAAAATCCTCCCTTTTCTAGGTGCAAAGTCCTTCTTGGATGCAACCTCAACCATATATCCTACAGCACCCGGTAAGTTTTTCATCTTAATGGCTTTGTGGTTTGCAAGTAAGCTGTGTAGGCGTACTCTCTAGTTAAAACCATTTGCCAAAGATGGCATAGGACTTGAGAAATTTTAAGCATCCAAAATGAGAATGGAAAGTTTGTTATAAAACTTCGACTCATCTTTGTCTTATAATAAATTTGAATCTATAAGAAGCAAAATTTGCAATCTGTAAGGGCTTAAAATTGTACTTTAAGTAGGCAGGGCACTGTTTTCTTACCCATACCAGTTATTCAATTGAATGACTAAACTTTTAACAGTACTAGGGATAAAGCAGCTATTTTTTTTACATTATGTTTCATGCCAGTATAAATTTGGAAATAGAGCTAACGAATTTTCATCATTGTTATTTATCCTCGTTGTGGAAATTATAAATAATTTAAGTACTTACATCTTCTTTGGTAAATAACAAATGTGATTTCTTGAGTCACATGACCATTTGCTATGCTTCTATATATATTACATTTTTTTAAATTGAGTGATTGAGTTTTACTCACCTTACTATATGGTATACTTAATGTGTTTTTCAAAAATACATAAAATCCACTTTCTTGTATTAATTGAAACAGGGGTTTAGAAAGTTGAAAAATAAGGGTCAGGAACAAAGTCACCAACGAGGCCTGCGTGCTTGCCATGAGGGGGCCACACATTGGATCCTAAGCTTTCTAGTAACCATTTCAAAATGGGAATCCTGATAAGCAATACAGTTCACAACTGGTATAAGATAAAAGCTGATCAGTCCGTTAGGGAAAGTACACTATTCTTGGCACTAAGATGAGGCAGGAATTTCTCTCAGGACACCATGGTGCAATGTAAGACCACATACATGGAACAGGAATCCAGGAACAGCAAGTTCTAATAGGAAGTCACTGAAATGACTTTTTTTTTTTTAATTAAAAAAAAAATTAACAACATTTAGAAATCATTCCATTCTACATATGCAATCAGTAATTCTTAATATCATCACATAGATGTGTGATCATCATTTCTTAGTACATTTGCATCGATTTAGGAAAAGAACTAGCAAAACAACAGAAAAAGATATAGAATGATAATATAGAGAAAAAAATAAAAACAATAAAAAATATATATAAAAAAAGGAAAAAACAAAAAACACAAACAAAAAAACTATAGCTCAGATGCAGCTTCATTCAGTGTTTTAACATAATTACATTACAATTAATTTTTGATGTAAAATTTATTGATGTTAGAATGTAAAATTTTTGATGGAAAAATTTTGTCCATTTTTGAGTTTTTGTATCTAGTCCTGTTGCACAGTCTGTATCCCTTCAGCTCCAATTACCCACTGTCTTACCCTATTTCTAATTCCTGATGGTCTCTGTTACCAATGACATATTCCAAGTTTATTCTCTAATGTCGGTTCACATCAGTGGGACCATACAGTATTTGTCCTTTAGTTTTTGGCTAGACTCACTCAGCATAATGTTCTCTAGGTCCATCCGTGTTATTACATGCTTCATAGGAGTAGGTGAAACATGTTTAGGTGATAACACTGTAGAAAAGCCCTGCGAAGAATATGTGGAAGTGTATGTGTGTGTGGGAGCATGTGGCTATGTATACATACATCCACATATGTGTGCACCCACTAATATCCATATATGTATATATGTGCATCCACTAATCCACATATAGGCATCCACACATACACTCCTGGTACTTTGTGCTTCCCTATTTTGGCATGCTGGAAATCAACCTATTTTTAATTTGGGGGTTTCCTAGTACCATAAGGTACACATGAATGAGGAAAACAAGAAGGAAACTCTGTCAGCATATTCTGGGCTTCTGAGTCATTTCCATGTTACTACATGCTTTTTTTTTTTTTTAATGGGAAAAATAATATACAAAACAAATTTCAAAGCACACAACAATTAGTTATAGAACAGATTTCAGATTTTGGTATGGGTTATAGTTCCACAGTTTTAGGTTTTTCCTTTGAACTGCTCCAAGTCCCTGAAGATGAAAGGAAATATCAGTGTAATGATTCAACAATCATACTCATTTGTTAAACCCTACTTTCTCAGATTAACTCCACCATCCTCTCTGTTCTTTCTCCCAGTCTTTAGGGTTATTTGGTCTATGCCCATTTTAAATTTTCCATGTTGGAAGGGGCTGTCAATAATATGGGATAGGGCAATGAAACTAGTTATGTTCTTGGAGAGGCTGGCCCCTCTGGGTTTCAGGACTTACAGGCCTAGGAACCCATCTGGAGGTTGTAGATTTCTGGAAAGTAATCATAGTGAATGGAACCTTTATAGAATCTCAGATAGAGCACTAGGTGTTCTTTAGGGTTGGCAGGAATGGTTTTGGTTGAGGTTTGGCGCAAACCATGATAAATAGCAGTATCTAGCAAAGCTTGTGTAAAAGTAGGCTCTTGGTTCTATTTGAATTCTTGTATACTGATACCTTATTTATTACAATTCTTTTCCCCCTTTTGGTCACACCACATGCTTTTTGATCATGCACACTAAAAATAAAAATAATAAAAACATTTTTCTTATGAAATGTATTAACAAATATCTCTAGCACACATCTATATCTTTTTTTTTCTGCACCTTATAGATATAAAGACTGCACATATCTCAGTTTAGCATCTTTGCAGAGCCATTCGGAGTGTGTGCAGGACGTTCCTATATGTGGATTTGTTCTGGGTTCCTTTCCCACCCAGATTTAAACTACCTGCAGCCAGAGATAAAGCACTTATACATCTATCTCTGCCCTTGACTGTATATCTAAATGATAATAAATGACAGTCTATTTAAAGGGTAAGATCAGGTACAGGGATACCAAAAATATACATTAGTATTATGTAAGACGTGTTGAAATAACTGCATTCACATAGATTGTGCAAGTCAGAGGAATGGTTTAATCTATAAGAATATTATGTAGTAAAAACTTAGAGACAACTCCGAAGTCCAGAGAGAGAGAATGAGAGTTTTCTAAGTTTTGGTTTATACAATCAATGTGCAATTATATAATCATTAAAAATGATTATTATGAAGGCTATGCAGTAAATTGGGTAAACGTTTGTAACAGAACCTTAAGTTAAAAGTAAAAACCCAGGATCTGAAATAGTGTATGTACCCTCATTGCAATTATGTATAAACAAATAGATTAAATGCCAGACATTACTATCCTGAATTAGTACTTCTCTAATACAACCATTAGTTAAAGTGAAGATAAAGGGAGAGATGTTTAATACAGGGATTTCTGTGATTAAGTGCCAAAAAATAATTTCCCTTAATGGTTTTACAAAAGTCTTAGGAAAAGCAAACTAAAAGTGGTTATATTACAGAGGTATGGGTTATGGATGATTTTTCCTCCCTCTTCTCATTTTCTAAAATATCTATTATTTGATTTTTAATGACTAAATTTTCTCCAAATAAAATAATCTGAAATTGAATTTTTAATCCTATTTGAACCAGATTCCCTTTCCTGGCACCAAATACAACTTAAAGCCCTGGTGGATGAAAAATATGATCTTGAGCCTAACATCCGAATCTTGAACCAGATGACTCTTGCCATAGCAGGTCTTTAAACAAAGCACTAGAGTTTTTAAATATTAAGTGAAGGAAATTGTTTTGTGACTATATTAAATGCCAACTTTTTTTTTAATTTTAAGAAAACCCATTTTATAATTCTAGACAGCCAAAAATAATTTGGATTTCTGGTCATAGCTCCTCCTGGTGGTCTAAGTTCATTTACAGTTACCATATTTAATACAGGGATTTCTGTGAGGTTTTACCAAGATATAATTTCCCTTAATCGTCTTGTAAAAGTCTCAGAAAAGCAATCTATAAGCAGATACTTAGGAAATTGTTTATGATACCATCTGGGAGCTTGAGAGGGTCATTATTTTTGTTTCACATTCCTCAACAAAGTAAAGTAATTTGCAAAAGGTAATTACAGAATCTGAACTCTTAGGTTGTCTGACATTGTTCTTGTCTCCGACTCCTCCAGGGTGCCGTGCTAACTCCATCGATGGAGCACACTATGTCACTACAGCCTGCATCTATGATCAGCCCTCTGGCCCAACAGATGAGTCATCTGTCACTAGGCAGCACAGGCACAGTAGGTGGCAAATTAATATCATGCATCTCAGCCCACAGAGGAGAGTAAATTAATGCAGTCTGTATCTTCCCTATCAAGTTTCAGGCTGTGTGATCACAATGTGATCTCTCCTCCACATTGCCTTCCATAGTACACACTCAGGTATTTCTTGATTAATTGGTACACTGCATCCTCTTGGTACCTGTCCTTTACCAAAATACAGCATGCACATGCGACCACATTGAGCTCTTAGAACCTATGCTGTTCATGATACTCTGACCAGACCTGTTCTAACCAACTAAAAGATGAAAGTGATAAACAGTGGTAAAGGCAGGGAATTTTTTACTTACTTCTTTGTTTATGGGATTTAGGAACATGTAATCACAATCATATTGATTCATTTCCCCCAAAGGCCAGGTATGTTGGTTGGTTATTGAGGTTAAGCTGGTACCAAACTGGCATCCAGCACTAATCGTGTTTAAATGTTAAGGTGGACAAAAGCTTTTAATTCAGCCCATATATGGTGGCTTGAAAGAACCAAGGGTTAGTGGATTATCTCCTTTAATATTCACAACCAGCAGCAGCTTCTTTTAAATGCCAAGCCAGGGCCACACATGACCATTGAGATTGACTGGAAAGCTCTCTTGCCTTTGCGAAAGCATGGCTGTCAGCCTCAGGAAAGCAAGGCCCCATCTCCTGTTCTGCAGTGACCTGTTAAAGATTCAGCCAGTCATTATCCCCCTGGGTCTACATCTCTAGAAGCAATACTGTAGCCAGATACAAATTCTAATAAGGTCCTTTGAGGAGAGATACTCGAAAATAACACAAAAGTAATACTAAATTATTGAGAAGAAAAAACCTTAATGTGCTTCTTTGTTAGGAAATTAAAAAAGAGATAGGATTTTTAGTTTGAAACATTCCAAAAGTAGAAAACACTCACTTTGCCTTCCATGTGACATAGTTCAGTACACTAATTAAGCTTTGAGGTAGCCTGTTTAAATTCTTCTTTGAGACGTTCAGATACTTGCTTTGCATCCCATCTCAAAATTCCCCAACTACTCAGAGTTTGGCATGGCTTGTCATTACCAGCCTGACCGCATTCTTCTTTTCAGTACATGCCTGCGACGTCAGCTATCCAAGGAGCCTACCTGCCACAGTATGCACATGTGCAGACAGCGGCAGTTCCTGTCGAGGTTGGTATACACCATCCGGTGGTCATTTTGGCAATGAATGGTTTTGGAAATGGGTCAGTTAAACTCAAAACTTAATCAGAAGTCAAACAGCCAGATAAAAAATTTGGTTTCAGAGGGAGAATATATCTAGAATATTATTTTCACCCATGAAGTGTAATTCTCTGCGTACATTTTAGTGTGGTAACACTGGGCTGCACCTCCAGGACTTGCAGAAATATCTTCCGAGCTTAAAGCACATTTCATACCTCTTCAGAGCTCTGTTTCTTCTCCTATAAAATGATACCTTATAGGCAAATTAAGATAAAACTGAAATTTTAGTCCCCATACTAAATATTGTATCAATAATAGCAATTACCAAAAAAAAAATCAGCTAAAAGGAAATAATGGGAAGGAAGAACAAACCATACCTGTTTTCTTGAAGGATGTTAGTATAGCTAAATAATTTGTTCTTGTTATGGATGATGAATTATGATTGGACAGAAAGCATAGCATTTTCCCAACAAAGTACCCATAAAATTCCAAGTAAATTCAACTCAATCCCACAGATTCCAAATCCAGAAAGGGCCATAGGACTGTGGCTTGTTATTCTATTTTTTTTTCCCTTGTCTCTTTTTGCTTGATTGATTTAAATTTGTGCAGTTGTGAACAACCACAGATACCAAAGTCCAAAATTCCTTATCTGTAATTCTGAAATCCAAAAATTTCTGAGAATAAAAATTGTCTTTTTAATTCCTTTAGTGAAAAACCTGATCTATGGCAAAACCTGACATGGATGTTGTAAAACAAATTCCTTATCCCACTCACTGAAATATTGATGCATTTCAGTGTAGAATAATCATGCGTTTATGAGGTACAGCCCCAGACCCCACTTGTATTATTATTATATACATTATATGATATACAGCACATATGTAACTTTTTTTTCAGATTCTGAAGTCTAAAAATGCTGAATTCCAAATTGTATCTGGCCCCAAGGGTTTAGGATAAGTTTTGTTTGATAAATTTTGCTTAATAAGGATAGACAAGATACAAAGTTGAGATGGAAGGTTCTTTGGGTCTGTTACACATTTCAACCACTTAGGGAACTGATTAACCTTGAAAGCTCTGCATGACAAGAAGAAATTAACTTTCAAGAGTCCTTGTTTTAAGGTGTGTGCAGCTGGGGTCAGTCAGGCCTAGGTAGCAGAATTTGGATTTAATTGCTAATATGACTCATCTGTTGTGCTTTGTTGTAGGAGGCAAGTGGACAGCAGCAGGTGGCTGTAGAGACATCTAATGAGCATTCTCCATATACCTTTCAACCCAATAAGTAACTGTGAGGTATGTGGGAAGGGTCCCTATAACTACAAGACTCAAATCAAGGAAATTCTATGGTTCTTTTACAAAAATGGTACTTAGAGTAAATCAGAGATGCTATCCAAATTGACTTAGTCACACTGCTTTAATCGTAGGGAAGGAATTCAGTGATGTTAAAATATTAAAATCAGTGATTTGTGGATTTGCAGATTAACAATCATCTAAAAAGAACAAAGCCTTAAATTAATAGTCAGATGTACAAATGTACTTTTACTGTTGCACCCCTAAAGTCTCTAACACATCAGAGGACATCAGGTACAAAAATTGTCCTACAAAACATATCCTATATCATATTGTTTTAATGCAAACTGAAGAAAATGTAGTATATGTTGTTGCTTAATCTACCATTCTGAGATTAGCAGTATCTTGCCTCTGAATATAATGTCAGTACTCTTGGATTGAGAGATTGTTTTCTCAGCTCTCACTTCATCCACAAGTCTGCGAAGTTTCTATTTTACCATGCAGGTTACAATAAAATAACTGTGCAGGACTTAGAGCATCCTAAAGTTTCTGGATTATCCTGGCCACAATATGTAGGTTGATTTCATAAAGTCACCCTTAATCTTTAGAGACCTACATGCAGTTGGCTCTGGTTAACTTTGAGGAGAAAGTATTTAACATTGAGAATAAAGTATTTCCTTGAAAAGCAGACTTGAGGCACAGAAGGTGAGCCTTATTTTTAGAGTTTGCATTTATTAGTCTACGAGTACCCCCACCAGTAATGAGTACAGCCTTTTTCAAACACACATCTTTAAAATAAAAGGTTAGGAAGCTCCATGGTGGATTATGTGAACCCTAAAGATCATTTATCTTTTCTTTTATTTTCCTCTTACAGATGGACAGAAGAGTGTTCTTACATGAAGAAGGGTGTGAAGGCTGAACAATCATGGATTTTTCTGATCAATTGTGCTTTAGGAAATTATTGACAGTTTTGCACAGGTTCTTGAAAACGTTATTTATAATGAAATCAACTAAAACTATTTTTGCTATAAGTTCTATAAGGTGCATAAAACCCTTAAATTCATCTAGTAGCTGTTCCCCTGAACAGGTTTATTTTAGTAAAAAACAAAAAAACAAAAAAAAACAAAAACAAAACAAAAGATTTTTATCAAATGTTATGATGCAAAAAAAGAAAAAAAAAAACTTCAATTTTCTGGGTGTGCACAAAGACCATGAAGACTTATCCAAGTGCATGACCAGATTTTTGTGGTTTTGTTCATTTTATGTTTTAATTTGTGTTTTTTTTTTTAAGCTGTATGAAATGGGCTTACTGAAGTTTAACTAGTCCGACTTCACCCACGGTGTTCTGTGCTTGCAGTGCGAGTGTTGTCTTCAGTGTTGCTGTCAGTGTCCCTCCTCTTAGCTTTCCGTGTTTCCTTCAACATAGTATGAAGTGTCTTATCCTTTTCTATGAATTCCAATTTGCCTTAAATCTTTTGATGCTGTAGCTGTTTCGGTAAAAAGTTAGTTCAAACTAATGATGTAGAACGCTTTGACCAAATGAGCTGGTCTATTATGCCTTGTAAAACAGCAGCATAGGGCTTTTAAAAGGTAGTCAATAAAAAGTTGCTGAAATTTTGGCTTTTTTAAATACGTAGTAGGTGTTTTTAATGATTTTTCACATAATGTGTAAGGTAGTGAAATGCAAGAAGGGAAAAATGTTTTGTGTGAAACACATTTTCTGACTGGGGAACTTTTAATAGGGTAAATTGTTTGTAAGGCTGTATGCCAACAGTTTCCTCTGATAGTTTGACTGATTTAGGATATCTGCTGTATGATGCAATGTAAAGTCTTTTTTGCCTTTTTTTCAGGAAAAAAAAACTAACTTGATGTTCTAGATTTAGTGTAGGTAGCAATGGGAATGGGGGTGGGGGGCGGGGGAGGGGAGTCACTGAATGTTTTGTCCTTCCTTTATACTAATGATAGTGCTTAAGAGTGAGAATTAATGCCTGAGATCTGGCAAATCGAAAAAAAAAAGGAAAAAAGAAAAAAAAAACACAACGTTGCTATTGCAACTAAATTGCAAAAGCTAAAAGTAAGGATTTATCTTCAAACATAAGCTGAGATGTGAATAGAAGGAAAATGATTGGCTACTAGCTCTCTCTCTATTAGGTAAATTTAAAAAGTAAAAATGACTTGGCACTTTTAAAGGTAACTTCACCAAAGACCGAAGAGCCAGTAACCAGTAGCTCCAACTTATCTCAGCATCACATCTTCTGTGCTCTTTATTTTGCCGGACCAGTTTGCGGTTAGGAGAATGTGCCTTTTTTGTACCTTTGCATTTAGGTTTTATAATTTTAATTGATGTATGGACACACACAAACAAACAAAAAAGCATGAAGGAAGATTTGGATCCAAGCAGTGCCACACTTTACATCATCACTACAAGTGTTAAGTGTAAAGAAAAATCAATTTTGAAACTATGAAATTCCTGATCCGTAAATACACAGTTATTTCTACTTTAGTACATATAAGATAATCCACTGTTATTAAAGCTCTTTTATTAAGGCAATTGCATACGTTTTAAAAGCAATGATAAATTAAGTTGTCTTCCAAAACTGTGTACTTGTCTGGTCAACTGTGTATGATCAGTTATCTACCTCAGAGTCTTATTTTCTTTTGTGCTGGGACAGGTTGCTGGCCCTCCCTGTTTCCACAGACCAAATCCTCCTAGCTCAGGAGCTAGGGCTAAGCAGTTATTTCTTTCGAGTATTTTTTAGTTCTTAAATTTTATGCTTGTATTTGATTATAGATGTCAGTGACATTTCATAGTTTCAAAAGTCCTTGCTGCTCTGAGAAGTGTAGATTCTAGTGAAAATTACATAGTCATAAGAGAAATGTGTTTTTGTTTTTGTTTTTGTTTCCTTTTTTAAAGTTGTGGTATTATTGGTTCTATGCTCCCTGGAATATTACTGCTTTGTGAAAGTCCAGACTGAACGCAGCACCCTCCCTGTACCTAGTACATTTATAAACCTGGGTCGCTCACTACTTGATATTTTTGCATTAGTTAAGACAGAAATTTGATAGCTCAGTTAGAGGGGAGGGAAAATCTGCTGCTAGAAGTGTCTGAACTAAGTGCCATACTCGTCTGGGTAAGATTTGGGAAACATAACCTCTGTACATAAAAAAAAAAAAAATCAGTTAAACATCACATAGTAGACAGCCATTAAATTATAAAAAAAATTAATTTATGAAGAAAGACCTTTTGTACAGATTGAAAAAAAAGATTTTCATAGAGATATCTATATGATCAAGAGAGTTAATTTTTTATTTTTGTTTTACTAGTGCCACAAACTTGCCAGTGGTAACTTATTTGTCCGGTTCAAGATAACTCTGTAGTTTTGTTTCCTAGGACTTGTTGTTAAACGCCAAAAGACATTTTTGAACTGTACATTTGATCAGATTGTTAGCTTTTTCTGTTTTATTTCTTTTGAGAACCTTTGAATAAAAAACATCTGAAATTTTATGTTTCCTGTCAAATTTTTTAGGATAGATTGAATGTATACCAGAATTTCATTTCACTTTTTATGTCTTCAGTTCCATAGATTGGTTTGAAAATGAGAAGGATGTCCGATTCAATACGTACTCCAAAGACATTTTCTTGAAATGTCTCATCACTGCTTACCTAAATTCATGTATCCTGACCAGAAACGTCAACCACCAGTTCACCACATTTCATCTCAGCAAAAGTCCAGCCCAAAATACCACCATTGATTGGTCTATTCTTCAAGACCGAGGAAGCAGGCCCCTTTCCTTCCTCCTTCCTGCTACTACCCTTTTCACTGTAACTGTTTGTCAGTGCCCTCATCAGCAAGGCAGATTGCACAGAAAGTCTCCCAGCCATGGCATGGATGTGGGTAAGGATTGCAAGATAAGCTCATCCATGGCTTTGTGACCATGGGCATCTGCAGGAGTGCCTTTGTTTGGCTGTCCCCAATAAGGAGCCCCTGTACAGCACTCACGGAGAACGACCCTCTGTAAACCCATTGGCCTGTTTCAGGAGAAGGAAGGATTTAGTACCGTACATCTCCTTTTTCCCCAAGTGGATGAAATGTTTTAGTGCCATTGCACAGTGTTTATTTTTAGCTTCCTAATGACTGTGTCATGGTGGTATAAGGAGTAAGCAAGAAAAATATTCACTATGCTCCATTCCTGTTTCCCTCCCCTGCCCTACGGATGGAGCTTATTATGAATTAGTTAAGTGAGGTTTAGAGCATTTTACTTGCCAGACCCTAGGAAGTCCTGGTACTCCTTACAATTTCAAAAAAAAGGAAGCAGGTTCCTCAAAGGATAACCGGTGCTTCAGAGCTGACGATGCTGGGGTAGGATGGAAGCATGGCCTCTGGGACCGGCTGCTCAGAACAGGAGCCCTGTGGCCTCTTGTGTCCCAGCCTCATAGTTCTTTCACATGAGGACACCAAAGACAGTAAAGAGAGAACTGCAAACAGGCTGCCGGGCGCCCTAGGTTTAGATAACCCTATTTTTGTTCTCATATTTTAAGAAAGCTTATGTCACTGGAGCCCTCGGGCGTGAACGTTAACTGCATCATATACTGAAATTATTTTCTATTATATGTAATTACACGGAAAGGCTTTCACAAGAGCGCCTCTTCTACATAAACGAAATGATCCACTCTTTCTTTTCAGAGGAAGCTGTAACTTTAAGGAATTGTGGTATCTGGGGATAAATCCCACCTTGCTAAAAGGCTGTGTTTACTCAGTTCATCCGAGCCAGGATTTTCTCTGTATCTGAGCCAGGCGGAGACCCGGAAATGGAGGCAGAACTCTTTTAGGAGGGAGGGAAGAAGGTATGGCAGCTGCTCCCTGGTATGCATACTTCATCTTTCATCTTGGCCGGGGTGAGGGAGACGAGGGGGGGTGGGGTTCCTGGGAGCCACGTTCCCATTCAAGGCCCCACCGCAGCCCTAACGCCCCTTCCGCGGAAGGGTGCTAGGTGCGTCCACTGGCGCCTAAATTCCAGCTCCTCTGGAATTCCACAAATTCAGGTTAAAAAGTCACGTGGCAGAAGGCAGTGCCTCCCAGCGTCTGGAGTGTCCCATTCAGTGTTAAAATCCGACCGGTTGTATCTTCAGTCCACTAGGTTAGCCATAAGTGGAAAAGACCCAGCAACCCTGGAGCAAAGATCGAAACTGTCTCAAACCTGCCCTTGGGCAAAAAGCCTCAGAAAATGGAAAGTAGGATGAGAAAGGGACAAGTCCGGATGGAACTCAGGATTTAAGAAAAGCCGCGGGCCGGTTCTTCCCCTGAAATACCAGAGTGATGAACTAACCCCCCGGCAGCCCCCGCGGGATGGCGGCCACGTGCGGCTCGGGCTGCGGGGGGCGCCGGCGAGTCCCCGCAGGGCCCTCTGCGCACAGCTGGGAGGAGCGCGGCGCGCCCTGCCCTGGGGGGTGGATAAACTCCGCGGGGCAATGGAATTTCAATTCCGTAAAATGGCTCCAGAGCTCTCGGTCTTTGTAGGATAAGAAAATGTTTTAGCTCGAACCACCAGAGGGAGGATCCCCCTCCCCCCCCCCTCCGACCTTCAACCGTGAGCCCCAAAGAAGAGACACAATCGAGGACCTTGGAGGCGGGACCGTTTGTGGATAGAATGTCAAGAAAGAGACCCCCGGGGATGACGGGGTGGGAGTTATTGACTTTGGGGTTAACTGCAAGAACCGAAGCACAGAATTACCCACCCAGTGCTGGCAGCTCCCCCGTCTTTGTGAGCATTAGGGCTCAGATGGGAGAGCGACTTAACTGACTTTTAAGGCTCAAGGCAGGGGCGGGGAGGGGAGGGGCTGAGAGCTTGCTCAGACCACGTGACTCCGAGGCATAAGAGCTGGCTGGTCTCTGGGCTGCTCAAAATTGAAAACAGGCGGCTTTGGAGAATAAACAAACTTTAATGCTATCATTCATCTAAAAAAATGTGACCCTGGGAGGCTGAGATTTGATGTACGTTTTCCATTTCCATTCCATGCACACAAGAGACAGACCTGAGACTGTAGCTCACGACATCCCTAACGTCGCCTCCCCGGCTCCAGCACCTCCCTCACTTGGCTCCCCAACTCACCAGGAGTCCTGCATCCGTTTGGAACAGCTCTTAAACTTGTTCAAGGCATCAAAACCTCATTACTGTAATTCCCACCTACCAGTCTTAGTTCTGCCACCTGGGATGCCACAGACTGTCAGTCGTCACGTTTGGAAAACTTCTTTCTCATCCACAGATTCTCTCTTGTTTGGGTTGAGCAGCCCCTGTAGCTTTAACTGTTCCTCATCAGATCTGGTTTTCCTTTTCCATGCCAGCAGCTCACCCTCCTCCAAATGCAAACCCAGTACCCAAGAAACCGGCTGAGACTTCACCCCTCTCTCTTGCCCAGCCCTGTCCTTCAGGGTTTCTTGACACGCCACAATTCTTAGAGCTTGTAGTCAATTACAATCCCTAAATTGTTTTATTTTTTAAATCACAGTAATTAACTATGAAAAAGACATGCAATGGAATATGAGGTATTCATTGTTAAATGAAGGCATTTTGAAAGCATTTGAAAAATGCTCAGGTTATAAGGTCAATGAAAAGCATTGGGTATAGAGCTGTCAGTATAATATGGCCATAATAATGAAGCAATATTTAAGTATAAAAGACAAGGAGCAGGTACTTCAATGTGCTTAGCTCTGGGTGGGAGCATAATGGAAAAGTTTGTATTTCCTCATATTGTCCTGGGTTTTTCTATTTATCTACAGTGAAAACATCTTATAATCAGAAAACATCTTATAATCGTCTGTTAATCGTTTCTGATTATAAATAAACATAAAAAAGAAAAACAACAAAATAATACAGAAGAAAGCAAAAAATAAAATAAGAAAATTAAAAAAATAGGACTGTTGTCAGAGCATCCTGAAATTATGCAAGCCATTATGCTCATTATATTCCAATTCAGCAAATGTTTGATTAATTTTTGTTTGTTTGTTTAAAAGATACTTGTACCAGACAGTGACGACATACAAAAAAGTCATAATAGGGCGGGCCGCGGTGGCTCAGCGGGCAAAGTGCTTGCCTGCTATGCCGGAGGACCTCGGTTCGATTCCCGGCCCCACCCCATGTAACAAAAACGGAGAAACAGAATACAATAAAACAAGAAAATGTTTAAAAATGTTTCCCTTTCCTCCTTCCTTCCTTCCTTCTATCCTTCCTTCCTTCTCTCTGTCTTTCCTTTAAAAAAAAAAAAAAAAAAAAAAAAAAAAAAAAAAAAAGTCATAATATGGTTCCAGTCCTACAAGAACTTAGGTTTGCAAAGAAAAGTAAACAAAAGTAAAATCTAAACAAAGAGCTTTGAGAGATATGTGAGGGGGCCAAGTTGACATAAACACTTTCTCCTGAGCTTCTTGTCATTTCCACAATCCCCACCAGTTTCTTTTCTACTGATCAGGATTCACTCCAGGGTAGCAATTTGCCCCACTGTTTCCTCTGCTTTTCACAAGATGGAATTGCCAGCCAATCAAAGGGAGACTGGTAGCTCTGCTCTTGCTGGAGGAGACATAGAGCAGAAACCCAGAAACTTGACATTCCCTTGTCAGTCCAGCTCTGACCGTACTGGAATGTGTAACGAAAAAGCAGCATCTTTTTAATTTTTTTTTAAGTCAAATAGGATGTAGGATACTTTCCAAATGGCATTATTTTGACTTCTTGTACCCTCACTAAAATGTTCTCCAGATACCAGGTTGTGGATTTACAGACATCCATGAACTGTTCTGACACCCTCCACTATATCTTGAGAATTCTTTTGTTACTTTTTCCCAGAAATCTAAGCAGGAATCCCATCATATCCACTTTATTACACATGGTGCTTTGATACATGCCAAAAGACCCAGATAGCGTTCCTGACTGCTTTGCCTTTTATTTTCTTCTAAGGAATACTGAAGAACTTGTTTCATTATTGGTTATACATAATTTTCTCCCTAACATGTATTTCATTTTATAGAGAAGATTTTCTGTTTCTCTCAACTTCCCCTCTTCCAACTATTTGCCCGTCTGTCTCTTCACTCAATCAGTGCCAAAAGACTAAGAAGTGATCTCTTTTTTAGTACTTCTTTTACAAGGACTGAGGCAACTTACAGGAAACACGATAAAAAAGAAATTTAAAAATGAGAGCTCAGAGGGCCACAGTGAAGAGAGTGGTAAAAGGGAGCACGGAATGCAGCTCTGCAGAATAAAAAGACTTCACCGTCACTACAGTTGAATTTCAGTGGTTATGAGTTTGCTGGCAGCCTCAGGGAAAAAGGACGAGTTTAAACTCTTATTGAAGAACGGAGCAAAACATACCAGATCCTCTGGAGGAAGACAGGATACTTGCTTTGTATAGGAGCCCCTGAGGAAGGTGCTGGGCAGTGTTCTCCACCACAGTTCTCTGCTGACACCATGACAGTTTCCCAGGGAGGGCCCATCAATGACAGCCAAAGGTAGCAAGTCAAAGTACCACTCCATAAAGTGATTCTGGGGAGACTCTACACTTGGAATGGGTGTTCTGAGTCTCATGTTTGTGTCCTTGTGTGATGACTGCTCCCCCCTCCTAGAGTCCCCCCTCTTCCAGAGGCAGTTTGCTCTGACTCTGAGGGACAAAATCTGTCCTGCACAAACATGCCAGATCCTCCTTCCACTTCCACAGTCAAATGGAAAAAAAGATGATGCAAGCCACAAGTCCTCCTGCCACTTATGAATCACTTCTAGCGACACCTAAGACATGGCCGGTTTCTTCCGCCCCACCAGAAGCAGCAGCGAGGAGCTGACTGGGCCCCGGCTGGCTTCCGTGTCGGGAAATGGCGCCCCTGCGTCGGGAAGTGGGATAATGGCATTTTCAATAACCTAACACTGTGGCTTTCCAAGGGCTCTCACAAATAACAGTATTTCTCTCTTTTTCCATCAGGGAACCTCTGAGAGGTCAGGGGGCCCCAGGGATGCTGCAGCATAACCCTATGTGGCCTGCTATAAACACAAAATGTCTGAATTCTCATGCTTTCTTCTAATTCATGTGAATTTTGTACACTCCTTACATATCTTTTTCCTTTTCCCCACAGTGATTGGGACTTTTTAACTTGAAAAAAATTTTTTTGAAACACAAAAGTTGCAGAAACAGAACAAAGCACTTTAATCTTGATTGACTTGAGTGTAAAAATGGGGACAAAATGCCCCATTACCCTGAATACCTGAGTGCCCCTCCTGCACACAGCGACGTTCTAGTGCAGGACTAGAGTCTGGCCATTAGCACTGGGGGAGTAACATTGACTCATTGCCACCCTCTCCTCCTCAGGCTCCAGTCAAGTTTCACCACTTGTTCCAGTTATGTCCCTCTAAAAGCAAAAAGATCCAGTTCAAATAAGGCATTGCATTTAATTGCCACGTCTCTTCAGTTTCCCTCTGTCATAAATAATTCCTCAGTCTTTCTTTAACTGTCATGACTTTGAAACAATTCAAGATCCTAGGCCAGTTATTTTGCAGTGTCCTCAGAGTGGTTTATTTGAATTTGCCTTGTGGTCCTGCACCTTTAGCAAGAATGTACCAAAGGGAATCTATGTTCTCCTTGCTGCATCCCATCAGGTGGTATGCTTTCAATTTGTCCCATTACTGATGATGTTCCCTCTGATCACTTGATTAAGGTGGTGTCTGCCAGGCTTCTCCACTGTGAAATTACTCTTGCCCACTTTATAATTAATAAATAGTTTGCAGAGGTGCTTTGAGAGTGTGGGAATATCCTGAACTTCCTTCAACTTCTATTTTATTCCTTTACTTATTTAAATCAGGAGGGACTCAGTAATAGGGTAATCATCTATTACATCATTATTTGTTTTGGTTCTCAAATTGTTTGCATGTGGCCAGCGGGAACCCCTCCAAGACAGCTTTTGTGTTTTTAAGACAGGTTCCTCTTATTCTCTGAGCACTTACTGGCACCACAAGGTGCCCCAGGCTCAGCTTGTACTTTTCCTGCCCTAAAACTGGAATAAGCCATTTCTCTAAAGAGCCCTGTTCCTTTAAATGGAGAATGGTATTTAGAAGCCAAGATCTAGGTACTAGGTGTACTCTTTGCTATTGCAGTGTCACTGTTTCCAAGCCCTGTCAGTGGACAGAGTTAGGAAGTGTGTGTGTATGTGTGTGTGTGTGTGCATACACACAGATGTTTACATATTTTCTATATCTAAATTTTGAGAGCCATGGGCATGTACCTCCATACCTCCAATTCCAATCCAGTGCCACAGGGTTCATTTTCCCTCTCTATATTTGTAATTCCCTTTCCAATTGTGAGAAACGTGGCTGCCAATATCCTTGATATATTTATTGATTGATTCATCTCCCGTCTCTAACCGATCTCCCATCTCGGAGGTCACCTGTGTGGACGCCTTAGCCCTGCTCACCCTGCTTGGGCTCCATAACTGTGCTCTGTGAGTGGGTCTGGGGGTGGTGAGGAAGTTGTTCTCTCCCCTACTCCCTCAGGAAACAGGATTAATTCTAAGGGATCACCCTTTGAGATGCCATAAATGTGCCCCATGAAATCTGCTTCCCTTTCATCACCCTCTGGAGCATGGTGAGTAGTTCGAAGCAGAATTGAAGAACAGAAATGACGTGGAAATGGGAGATTCAGCAAGGAAATGTAATGAAAAGAAATGAGAGGACGGCAAAAACAGAGAGAGAGAGAAAGTAGAAAAGACAATAAGAAAGGGAGATACATCGGAATATGAATATAAGTAAGAAAGTTAGAAGGAAGAAGACTGCATAAAATGCACTCTGTTAGGGAAGTGCCTGAAACTGTAGAGCTGTGTTCCAATAACCATGTTTCGTGAAGATGATTGTATACAGCTTTCGCATTGTAACTGTGTGATTGTGAAAACCTTGTGTCTGATGCTCCTTTTATCTACAGTATGGACAGATGAGTAAAAAATATGGATAAAAATAAATAAATAATGGGGGAACAAATGTTAAAATAAATTGAGTAGACTGAAATACTAGTGATCAATGAAAGGGAGTGATAAGGGGTATAGGAAAAAAAAACGAGGAACAAAGGTCAAAATGTATTGCGTAGATGGAAGTGCTGGTGGTTAATGAGAGGGAGGGGTGAGGGGTATGGTATATGAGTTTTTTCTTTTTCTTTTTCTTTTTTTTTCTGGAGTGATGCAAATGTAAGAAATGATCTGGTAGGTGTATCGGGGCACAACTGTGAAAAGAGGGCACCGGGTTTGGATAGGCAAGAACGCATGCAGGTCTCGGGTTAGGTACCCTAGCGCCTTGGTTTGCTTTAGTGGCTTCCATGGACACCCAAGGCAGCGGTGGACCTGACCGGAATTTGAGCGAAGGCTGCGGCTGCTGCCAGGCCGGGCGCTCACCGTCAGTCCCCGGGGCTCCCACCCCGCAGCCTCAGCCATTCCCCTCCCACTCCTGGCAGGGGCTGTCCTGGGCCTCACACGGTCTCCGCCCTTAGAGCCCAAAGAACAGCTGCACTTGCCTAACGCTGCCGCTGCCCGAGTGGGGTGGTGGAAACCTTCTCCCTAATGACCTTTCAGTCCTCATTCGACAGGGCCAGTGTGGGCGGCGGGAGGTGGAGGTGGGGCGTCTGGAAGCTGAGGCTCAGGTGGTGAATGTATGTCTTCCTGCTCCCCTGCGTTGAGACGTTAAGAGCATGTTGTCTCAGTCTTGATTGAGTCCTCCCTTTTCCTCAGCGCCATTCTAGTCGGTTCCTCACACACATTACGCAGCAAACCTGCCACCTATCCAAACAGCAGCTTGGCTTCAGGCTGGGGAGAAGCACCTCGTTCGTCGAGCTCGTTACTGCCCTCTGCCGGAAAACCCGCAGAACGACCACCCAAATCCACGCCGCCTGGGAGCGCGGCCCCTGCAGTTGCTCTGTGCTCAGCTTTCGCACTGTAAACTGAGGTCTCTTTGATTGATGGATAAATACAGTCCAATACTTTTACTAAATCTCATATTTGCCAATAATTTCAAAGGCTTAAAATGGGGTTACCAGAAGTGTTAACAAGGAACATTATCTAAATTAACATTAATTACCCCCTTTAGGTGGAAACTTCACGGAGCGGTGCGATTGTTGAAGTTCAGGTGGGTCAGTCTGCCAGCAGAAGGGACTTGACTGACCTAAGAAAGCAGCCAGTGATAGATTTGAATTTTGCCATAGCTTAATGGTTTTTTTTCCCCATGTGGGACTAGAAGGCTGCCGGTTTGCAGACTATAGCTGACGCAACATCAAAATGTCTCCTTTCGAGTTGTTTGTGGTGGGAGAGGACGAAGAGAATTGGCAGCGTGTTGACCATCAGTCAGAGTCCGAGATGATAAGGGTTCCTGCCTGGTCAGTTTGGCTGACAAGGGCAAATGGGCAGCTTGCCAAGCTACGCACCAAAAAGACAGCTCACTCCAGAGAGAGGCAGCTTTTTCTAATGCGGCTGCCCACCAGGGATGCCTTTTTCTAATTCTCACAAGAGGTCTTACAGTCTATTGCTGTGCAAGATACTCAAACTGCTGCCACAAACCTGAGCCTGGTAACACCATTTCTCTGAAACTGACATCCTTTGTGCAATCCACAAAGCCACATACCTGGCTTATTCTTTTAAAAAATATTTATTGTGGTAACATATTTGCAACATAACGTTTTTCCATTTTAACCTCTTCGAAATACACAATTCAAAGTTTTATTTACATTCACAATGGATGGGAGGCATCCATTACCAAGCATTTTCCATAACCCTATATAGGAAACTCTACCCATTAAGGCTTAACTCCCCATTTCCCATCCCTATCTCCTAGTACCTTGTAATCTTCTTTTTTGTCTCTATGAATTTGTATATTCTTGTTATTTCATATAAGTGAGATCCTTCCATGTTCGTCTTTTTTTGCTCGGCTTATTTCACTCAATATAATGTCTCTAAGGTTCATACATGTTGTCTGTGTAGCAGAACTTCAATTCTCTTTAGGATTGAATAATATTCCATTGTGTGTATATGCAATTCTTTGTTTATCCATTGCGAGGATTTGGCTTCCTTGTCAAAAATCAATTGGCCATTTATGTGAAGGTTTATTTCTGAGCTTTTAATTTTGTTCCATTCGCCTATATGTCTGTCCTTGAGCCAGTACCACATTGTTTTGATTACAGTAGCTATGTAATAAGTTTTGAAATTGTGAAGTGCGAGTCCTCCAATTTGTATCTTCTTTTTCAAGATGATTTTGGCTTTTCAGGATCTTTCCTTCTTTTTATGTTAAATCATTCATAACCCAAAAGGTCAATAAAATCTGTTTTCTAAATTCAGCACAGGTCAATAAAATCTATTTTCTAAATTCAGCACAGTGACTTTGTGAGCTGGATATTCTGCTTGTCCCTCCAGATTACTCCTTTCCCCTTTCTATTTCCAAGCAAACTGACTTTTAAGGGTTGCATCAAACAGGCTCCCTTTTCTCTGAAACCCAAACTTCCACTTGGGTTTGACCAATGGGAGGTACTGGCAGAAGACTTGCAGGAAAGAACTGTTAAGGTATTTATTTCCCATGCTCCCTCCCTGTCAGATTGGCAATGTCCCGCTATCAACGTCACAAATCCATTCCATGCTCCCTCTCCTATAGCTACAGTTCTCTCCCTGGGTTTGGGTCACTGCTTCCTCTCACCTTCCCTCTGCAGTTTTATAGAAGGAAGTTAGGGTTCCCTGCACTTGCTTCTCAATCCCATGTTAGTTTCCTTTAACCCTGCCTGCATTGTTAAACTCCTTTATTAAACTCTCCTCAGTTATCCGCTTAGAGAGCACCAGATGTTATTGTCAGGAATTTAGACTGATAACAATTGTTTCCTGACAATTGGCCTGACTTGCTCCTAAAATGTAATCTCACCTAGCAGAAACAAACCAGAAGGCTTTATCAAGTGAGTGCCCTTCTGCTGCATTACTGTGTAAAATACATTTTCTAAAATCTCCCATGATGACAGGAAGCTACTAGATATATGTAAGCCACCAGGTAGTTTTGCAAAAATCTGTCCAGCCACGTAACCTTTCCATTTTACCAGTAACTGCTTTGAAAATGAGAATCATGCTATAGAGATTACACTTTGAAAGTGAATGCTTAGAACTGCTTCCACCATTGTATACATCAGTTTTTTAAAGCAATGTTTTCTCTATTAAAAATTCTGATATGTACACATTTTGAAAAGTCTTTCAGATGTACAATTTCAGAGAGCTTTGAACCTGCACACACAAACTCACACATGCAAACCTGGGTACTGTGAGGCTTCCTTGCCCTCTGGCTTTCTCTGTGATGGCCAGTGGTAAGCACTTTTTTTATCAGATTATAAGAGCAAGTGATTGACCCTAAGGAGGGTGGAAATTTACTAGTCAACATTCAACATAAATTTGCATGGATGGTGAATGAGTCACGAATTAGTATTTACTGCGAAAAATGCTCTTCTTGCATCATCTTTGTAGATTGTTTTTATCCCTGATGGTCATTCAAACCTGGTATCAAAATAAACTGCTCTAACAAGCAGACTTTTGAATCATATTACAGTTTTAAAACAAGATTTTCAAGTGAAACATATCCAGTTACTCACATATAAATATAAAATGAGCTTACAACATTAATAGCATAGTAAAAGCAAAGAGGGGTTTTTCTATTATTAATAAAATAAAGAACTTAAAATTATTTCATCTTTTAAAATTTTCTCTTTTATGTGTTTTTAGCTAACATAACATGTAAGTTCAACAGTACATGTATACAATTTATAAATAAAGGACAAATATTGAGAGAAAGTGATTTAGAATCTCACTGATTCTAGTGAGCCACTCATTCATAAAGTTTGGAGACCACTGAGCATTCAAAAATAAGAGGTTGCACAAAGTCTACAGTTCGCAGACTCTTAGAACTTAAGGTCCCCCAATTCTGTCTTTTTCAAACTGACTTCAAAGGAAGCAAAGGGGTGGGTTGGGGAAATAAAAGAATGCTGCAAAGGAAGGAACAGCCAGACCCAAAAATCTTCTCCCATTAGGCACATTTGGTTGAACCACTACCTCTCCGAAAGCTTTGGAAAGATTTGGAATGTAGTAGGAGGTCAAAGGGACCATCTACTAGCAAAAAAAAAAAAAAAACAAATGAAAACCTTCCAAAGGCAATGGGGGGCAAAACGAGGGTCAGCTCCTCCCCAACTCCACATCCCGGGTGGAGCTGGGCTGCAGCGGACAGCCAGCTTGCCCATCTCCGCTGTCCCTACATGCATTCCTCAGTGTCATGAGGCCATGAGCCTGGGGAATTAATGTTATCACAGCATGTAATGTTTGGAGATGACAGGAAAGCACTCCAGTCACGTTGGAGAGAATAGCCATTTAGACTAGGCTGGGAGAAAAGACCCCTAAGGCTCAGCTCAGCATGCCTTCTCCTTAATGCTGCCAGCAAAACAAGATTCCAACTCCCAGCAGCAGTTTAGATGATAAGGATATTTATTGCCTGGCCTCTCAGACAAAAGGCTATGAAAATATATTGGCAGAGTGGAGTCGGCTACAAGGTTTGGTTTTGAAATCATAGCTGCTTTCCATTATTGTTTTCTCCTCACTGATTAGAATTCAAATCTGGCTACAAAACAAAGGACCTGAAGAGATGGTCCCTTCTCCACAAAGGCATCCTGCTTCTCCTAGTTTTTCTCCTTAAAGGCCCAATGGATCCAAATCATCCTCTCAGCACTGCGTGATGCACTGAAGTAGTTTCATCTCAGTGTGGAACCCTCTAAAGATCATCTGCGTGTTTAAAGAACCCAGCCTTCTTAGTAATTATTTAAAAGGAGTCGTGGATGATGTTACCAAGACATTCTCTCTGCTTCCCCCCACTTAACATGTCTTTGTAAAATAAATACTGGTTTTTATTGCTGTTGTTTTGTTTTCATTTTAAGGGGGTGGTCTGGTTAGAGATTAAGGGGCTTTTGTAATCTAGGCCAGGTAAGCCCCTCCTTGAGTTCCTTTATCCAGACCATCAACCTCCAGCTCTCTCCCAGAGCCTCCTAAACACCGGCACTCTAGCTGAATGGACTCTCAACTGCTGTGCCCCAAGCCACATTCAGCAGATCCTACCGAATTTCTCAGTGGCCTCCAAGCTGGGTTTTTCCTTTGCACACTGCAGAGGGAGAAGTTTATGTGGTTCGTATTCCTTCTCCCAAGACGATGCCCAGTTGGATACCTGGCGCACCCACCCCCTCCAGCTGGGATGTATTTGTCATTTGCTCCACACATCACGAACCAACCTGTTGCAGAGCCTGATTTCTTACTATAAAGAAAGAAGCACGTACTTTTAGTCCATTCAGCTGTTTTGAGAAATGAAGGTGCGATCTTGACTCACTGCGTTCTGCCTACCGAATTCTATAATGCCAACAGGCTACTGAGCTTTGTGGCAGTCTTGTCCTTCATGTTTTGTAGCTTGGGAGCTAAAAGTGGAATTTTAACTATGAATTTCCTTGCATTTAATAGTCTAAAGTTAAAAGGCCACCTTCTGTCTTCAGATATGCACGAACAACTTCCACTGGAGTTACTCGTGTATGTCTGAATTTAGTTAAAATTTTGCAACACTCGGAACTATTCAATGACATTCTTTTTCCTTTTTTTAAAATCTTTTTAATGTGCATGGGGAGGGTGTGCAACAATTAATTTTTTTTAATTAATCAAAAGTATTCACTTTACTTGAGAAAATTTGTTTATTTTTTAGGGGGAAAAAGCCATTTGGACACGTTCCTCTCTACGCCAGCTCATGTGTTCCATCTTTATACATTAAGGACCCCTAAGCCTTTTCAAGCTTGGAGGGCTAATTAGCCTAGACCCCTCCTGGTTATTTCAGGGGCAGCTGTGGCTGAGGGGGCACACAAGAGGCCTGAACTCAAGAGAAGGAGATCAAGTTCCAGCTCAGATAATAGCTGTGTGGACTCCAGCGAGTCGCTTAATCTTTCCCAGTATCTATTCATCTGGAAAACATTTACTTTGCAAGGTTACTGTGTGAATGAAAAAGATAATATATGTCAAATTTGTGTTTAACTTTAAGAGTAGCTTGCCTGGTATATAAGCACAAGTGTTAACAAACAAACAAAAAACCAATAATGTTGGAAACAGTAAAAAGAAACAAAGTGACACAAAGTCACACTACACAATGGTGGAGAAATGAATTTGGTACTACTCTTTTGGAAAGCAATTGCAGTGCATATTGATAACATGTAACATTTAAAATTGCCCTCTGATCCAATAATTCCACATATGAGAATTTGCCATAGGTAATAAAAATAATAAGGGGGAAACTTCTATGTTAAAGATTTCCTTCATAGCATTTTTTAAATAATGGAATACGAATGGAAACAACCCAAATGTTCCACAAATAAGGGAATGGTTAAGCAAACTGCTATATGCTCATAACAGAATGATGCCTAGGATGAATCTTATAATGTTAGATGAAATGAAAATGGGTTCAAAATAAATATTCTGTATGACTACATCTTTGTAACAAAGCAACAAAAATCAAACATTTGAAAGGGCCGGAAGGAAATAGAACAAAATTTCCAACAGTAATGGTTATAAAAAAACCCAAAGAAATACATCAAACAAAAAAACCTATCTGAACCTTTATCCCTCTCCGCATACCATACCTTATCCATAGATGGCACTCATTACATATTAAATGACCTTTTAAAAATATTTTATCTTAGCTCTTAATGAACTAGAATGTTCTGTTCAACTAAATTTCCAAGTATCAAAGCTTTAACTTAATTAGCCCTCCACAAACAGTTCTGAAATATTTTCTCCCTGTAGTTTTATCTTATTTTCCTATCCAGATATCTGCAAGATTGTCAATATTCAGGGACTAGCACATTTGGCATTTGGTCAGATAGCAAAAGCTTGGATTTAGCCATTAAGTGTCACAAGGCACAACATCAAAGGAATTTACAAACTGTTGCCCACATAGAGCCTGGTCCATGTCATTTGATCCCAGAGAATGCCGAGCAGTAGGTGATGCGTGGCCCACGCCGGATGGCCAATGTATACATTTCCATCAACAGGAGAACGGGTGAAGGACAACCAAGCGAGGGGCGGCGGGCTTAAGAGGAGACAGCCGTTTTCAGGGAAAGCTCGTCAGCATATCAGAGTGAATTATAAATAAAGCCTCATTAATTTACAGAAATAGAACAAAGCATCCCAAATAGGCAGCTGTTTGGGTATTTGGTTCCCTACCCACCGGGAGTAATGTTTATCGCCTTCAGAGGAAAGCCAACTTTCAGTTTTCTTTTGTGATAATATTATGAAATAACCATTTTGTGTTTCTAGTGTGTTCCACAGGCCTCGCTACAGCTCCTTTGTGAGCAGAGGAGCGTGCTCAGAGCCCAGTGGAGTCATCCACCCAGGAAATAACAGATAGTCTGTTTTGGTGCAACCCACAAAGGAAATGAGTTTTGCAGAGAAGAGGAATATCTCTGTGGCAGAAATTCACTCAGTTCTTAAACTTCAAATGGAAGTGTTTCCTCACATCTGAATTCACTTAAAAAAGCCAAAGAGCAAATGTGCCCCTCAATTAAAGGAAATAAAAGCCCCTTGAAGGCACACGGAATCACAAAATGTTCGAACTAAAAGGAATTTTAAAGACCTCCTCGTACCCCTACCATACACATACACGCATACTCTTTATACGTTTTATACATGGAACAGCTCAGGGAGGTTAAGGAACTTTTCCAAGATCACAGAGCCAGTAAATGTTAAAGCCAGGATTCCAACTCAGGTCTCCTGACTCCACCTCTGTTCCCTTGCCTCTTTACTACTCAAGTAGTTCATGTCCTGCAAACTGCTAAACCTTCACCAATATTGTTCCCCAGATGCCCAAGGGACAGTGCAGCATGGGGGAAAGTCCTTGGAGTCAGACTGGAGTTTAAATTCTGACTCTGTCACTTCCTAGGGTGTGACTTTGGACAAGTCAACCACTCTCTCTGAACCTCGGGCTCATCCATAAGCAAAGATCATAAAGCAGATCTGCCTCACTGTGCTTGTGAGAATTAAATGAGATAATGCACATCAAGTGCTGAGCAGACAAGGCACGTGGTGGAAACTCGATTGACAATATCTACCATATTCACTGCTTCCTTAGAGGCAGGCCCAAAGCCCTGAAATTTCATCCTCAGCCCTCTAAGAAGAGTATATACTCCAAACAGTCTATCATTCTCAACAAAAACTGTGTGGATGTCTCTGTCCTCAGCTGTGCCCAGCCAGAATAAATCTAATACAATCTGGGCCATTTAATACTTGGCCTCATTTTTTATACTAATCTCATCAGTTTTTATTAACATTTCCTGGTTTACCCAATCAAGCCATTTTTAGAGATCAGTGACTTTAAACCAAAGCTACCATTAAAATTGACATCTTGAAAATAACAGGACCCTTCTGAAATGTCAATATAAACATGATGGGAAGTGGATCGTTTGCTTGGATGCCAGCCCAACTGTAAACTCACTCAATCCTATTTTGGAGTATTAAAATCTATATGTGCTTAGTAACCAGCCACCCTGCCATCCACTAGGTTTGAATGTCCTTTATGGAATGAACTTGATCCTCCTGCTTTAATTCTGGTCTCACTCCAGAAAAGCTAATGCTCTGGCATAGTTCTGCCATTTGTCAGCCAGAAGTCTGGTTACACATTTGCTCGTCAATCTAAACCTAACCTATTCTCATATGAGCACTTGGGGTTTCATGTAAATCAGCCAGGCGTTCTGTCATTTACGAGCAGTATCTCTCCCTAAGACTCTACCCCCATGCGCCTTCATGAAATATTTCACCATGTTTGTGGAAAAAATATTCAAATGAATGTGCTTTTTCAGGAATGGTGGCACCAGAATGTTATAAATCTGTTTATTACCACAACAAGGATAAATGGTATTTCTGCCAAAGACTTTTGATAACGGGTGCAGTCATGCATCTCAGCAATCTCTGAAATTAAAGGTCTGCCCTGAGAGGTAAGTAGTATAATGCATGACTAACAAACGCAAACCCAAATTTGGGAACTGAGTTTTCCTTGTCAATGTAATTTATAGTTTCCAACAGATTCTGCCTTAGAAAGTTCATAATGTAATTTCTACTAATATTCACCTGGATATTAACATCCAGGTGAATCTGACCCTGAGGTTTGTAAAAGGGCAGATTCTTATGCTCTATTGAGATTTTTCTTACATTTGGATTTGCATGCTTTAACAGCTTCACTTCAAAAACCTGCAATGGTTTCAGAACAATATTTCATAGAGGTCATTATTCAGTAAAATGGTTAATGTTTAGCTAAATAGTCTCTTGTTAAGATCTTAAAGGATTTGTTTCTGACTAGTATTCATTGTTGTTTTTTTTCTTTTTTAAAATAAACAATGAAACTGTAGCCTTCACTAGTTTTTATGGCATTCCAAAAGGCATGAAAGAACTAAAGAACTGGAAATTTAAGTTAGAAGAATAAACATCAGTTCTCATTGACTTGTGCATGACGTGGGCCAATTAGTTCAAATGTTTCTTAACTAGATTGTAAAATAGTGTTTTAATGTAGAGCTAAGCCATGAGAATTAGGGAGAAAAATAAAGAGGGGAGGGCTTCTAATAGAGACTTGTAATCTACAATGAGCACGTTTCATTCCTACAAGTGTCTGAAAATGCCTGGTATCAGTGCCATTCACCATGGGCACTCTAAGTACAGCCCTGTAAAAAAAAAATCTAATATCTCTGAAAAGTTATTCATCCAGATTATGTGTCCTCTAAAATGAACGACTCACAGATGGAGCTATATCCTATTGGCTCTCAAAGTGCTTGAAATGGACAGAATATGGATTCTGGTCAGAGAAAAATGGTTTTCTTTTATGTTTTAGATATTGAACAGGTTCCGAAGATCATATCTAAAAGTTTTTAATACTGAATTCAAAATATGAAGTCACTTGGTCATAGTATGAAGATTGGTATCTACCTAAGTAAAATCCTGTGCCTCATTGAAATGCAGAAATGCCTTCCACCTCAGTCTCAGATTTTTCTTCATCCCCATGGTAGCCTTTTTCCTCTAGCTGAAGCCTACTCCCTCTAGTGTTTACTGGACAAAGCACAGGATCTAAACTTCAATTTACAAAAACAAACAAACCAGCAAACAAAAAAACTCCAGGGGATTGCAATCTATTGATATGTTGCTGGTGTATTTAAGCAAACTTACCAGCAAATGTTTAGACCAGAACTCTGGGCGATAGCAAAAGTTTTATCTGAGAGTCTCAAACTTAGCAGAATCTTGTTTTCAAACTTCAGATTCCAAATGGACATCTGTTTGTTAGGGTTATGTTCCTTCTCTGCCTTTGGATCCTTGCATTCTAAATTTACTTTTATTGTGACAACCAGAAGGGGAAAAGATACTCCAATAACTAAAGTGTGCTAGCAGGCGTTTCTTTGACATATTTCACAGAGGTAGAGCTTGCTCTATGATTCTTCTAAGTTACCCGAGGGGACCCAGGTATCTTGACTCAAGAGAAAAGAAATTTTTTTAGAGATGGACTTATAGAAGCCACAGGCATATTTTCAGCCACAGAAGCCCTCTTCAAATCAGGAGGAATAGCCACTTGGGAAATGTATTGCTTATGGGCACTTTTTCTTTAGAGAGAAGAAAATAGTCTCTCCAGGCTGTCAGCTGCCATTGCTGCTGCTTTGGAAATGGGCCACAGCTGATTGTGGGAGCTAAGTATAGTTTGAGGTCATCCAGGGAGCCACCCAGCCTGCTCTCGGGGATGGCACCCACCTAGCCACGGCGCTCGGGCCTGCCAGCCCAGCCCAGAATGCTATTTTTGGTTGGAGTTCCTGCAAGCAGGTCCTTGACTGTCCTTCACATTGCTGGCATTGAGTTTCCTCTTCACCATTCTGCACCATTATCTGCTCTGTCCCCCCACCTCTTCTTTCCTTACAATGTCCTCACTTCTTGTGAGACCCCCGTAGGGTTAAACCGTACTATTAAAACTAAACTCTTGTTTAACAACACAGAGTTCATCCAGGTATCCAACTCTACGACCCCTAATTACTTCAGGCTCATTTGGCCTTTCTTCACTAAATCCATCGACCACCAGGCATCACCGTGTCTTGTCCACTCAGGTTCTCAAGCACCAGTCGTTGATCCTTTCCTTTTGCATGTCCGCTTTTGTTACATTTCATCAACCTTTGCCTAGACTTCTATAAGAACTGTTCCAACCTGTCTCCTTGCCTCCTAACCTCAGTTATCCTTCAAAAGTAATAAATCAGGATGCATTAATCTTCTGTTTAAAATCCTTCAGAGGTTTCACAAGATAAATTTCAAACTCTTTAGGTTGTTACTTAAGATTCTTCAAGATCTTCACCAGCTTTCCATCCTTCCTTCATTGCATAAACATAACCAATTGACATACAACATAAACCCAAATATTTACTATTCCCCAGACCCATCAGGCTCTTCTTTGTGTCCATGCGTTTGTCTTCTCTGCCGAGCAATCTTCTACTTTTCTTCCTTAGCCATTCAGTTTGAGCACTGTCTTTTTGATGGCGCTTCCCCTCCGTTCCCATAGCTTCCCTCACATCACACACATCCATACAGTGAGTCTATCACTCCATGTGCTGCCCAAGCCCATTGTTACCAATTAATTATTATATCACTACACACACACACACACACACACATACACACACATCTACAGGCATTCATTTGAGATCCTACCATTAGACGATGAGTGTCTCACTATAGGAAACATACTCATTGTTATGTCCCCGACATCTTGAACAGTACGTGACACACAGATGACAGGAAATAGATTTTTTTGTTGAATTAATAAACATACAAATGTTATAGACAAATCTTTCAGATGTACCCAATAAAATGTGAAGGACTGACACCCTGAGAAACATTTTGATTTCCAAGTTTCTCCTCAAATCTGGCTCTACCCTGTACATCCGAACTTGTCATTTACCTTAATTTACTCAAACTCTCTAGTTTTCATTATTTCACCAAGAAAAATAGTTATCATTCGCGTGCCAGACTTGGGATGGGGATCGTGACAAAGACAAACACGGTCATCCCCTGCAAAAAGCGTGCGGTCAGGCAGTGTCTCCCTTGCCTACTGAATCTGGCTTACCCATTTCTGTCTGTAGGCATCTGACCCAGAATATCCTCCTTCCCACCATCCGTGGCCTATCTGAATCCTTATAATTTATCATGGTTCCATTCGAGTCTTCCTTTCCGGTGTTGTCTCTTTTTTCTAACAAGGTAGATGCTGAACTGGCTAAAGGCCGATATCCGTATCTGTATAGACAACTAATCCTGACCTTATGAAGGCTTCCAGTAGTATCTCTGGGGGCTGCGTCATGTCTGTATTTGTATCATTCAGAGGCCTTGTTGCACATAGAAAGGGCCTGCTCACTTCCTGTGCAAATAACATGAAGCTTGATGGGTAAGAGAGACATTCAACCACAGAATCAAGATGTATTTTTTATTCTGTTCTATTGTTATCTATTGCTGCATAACAAATTGCCCCAGCAACAAGCATTTATTATTTCACAGTTTCTTTAGGTCAGAAATCCAGGCTGGCTTAGCTGGGTGGTTCTAGCTCAGGGTGCCTTGTCTTGCCTAGTTGCTGTTGGGATGTGGGTCAGGGCTGCAGGCTTTCCTGGGGCTGGAGGACCTGTTTCCAAGCTGGCTCCCTCACAATACAGTGGGCAGGAGGCCCCAGGTCCTTGCCACATGGACCCCTCATAGGCTGCATAAGTATTCTCAAGACATGGCAGCTGTTTTCCTACAGAATGAACAATCCAAGAGAGAGAGGGGAAAGTCACAATACTTTTTATCCCCTAATCTCCAATGTCAAACACTATCACTTCCACTCTTCTGTTTGGTAGAAACAAATCACTAGTCCAGTCTGCATTCAAGGGAGGGGAACTAGGTTCTACCTCTGGAAGGCAGGAATTTCAAAGATTTGGGGAACATATTTTAAAACCTCCACTTAAGATACTGAAGAATCTTGAAAATTGGAACTGTGGATGAAATCTAATCCCAGGATGTGAAAGACAATTTTGCATAGTGAACACAAATTCTTAGGAATTTCTGTCAACAATGAGTTCAATATGGGACTGTTCTCAAAACTGATGTGATCTTTGGCCGTTGAAGAACCATGTGTTATCTGGGATGCAAGAAATGAATTCTGACTGTTTTATTATTTCAGAGTTAGACCACACTAGAGAGCTGCCCTCAGTTTGGGACACCACTTAGAGGGAAACACTGGGCCCCATTTGCAGTAGAGCAATGGCCTACTTGAAATGGTCAAGGAACTTGAAACCATGTCCCGTGAAAGACAGTTGAAGGAAAAGGAAAAGTTTAGACCAAAGAAGACTTGGGGATGCTGTGGTCAGACTGCAAGTATGTGGGAAACTTTCATGAGCAGAGGAAAGTAGGCTCATTTAGATTGCCTTGTGTTGGAGCCAGGAGCAGTGGGTTGAAGTCAAGAGAAGAGACTTTGAATCAATGCAAAGAAGACATTTCTAAGAGTCAGAGCTGACCCAAGATGAAAGCGACTGCCATGAATGGCCACTCGTGTTATCAAAGGCATTCAAACAGGCAGAGGGCTGACTTGGGGATGCAGGAGAAGTGACCTGTGATCTCACAAGCACTTTTCGTTGTGACCATGCAGTCGTCATTATATCAGCATGGAACAAATTCATCACAGCATCTGGCCTATAGTTCTGTGGGTTGGCAATTTGGACTGGACTCAACTGGGCAATTCTTCTGTAGGTCTCATCTGGGTTAGACGATTGGTGTAGGATGAGCCACACCCACTCATCTGGTGGTTAACAGGTTGTCTACTGGGATGTGTGCCTCAGTACTCTGCAATGTGGCCTTTCTAGTAGGCTTGTTTGAGCTTGTTTTCATTGTGGCCCCATGGATCTAGCACAGCAGAAGTTGACAAGCCTCAATGTGTGAGTACTTTTTCAAGCCTCTACATGTATCATGTTTGCTAATATTGCATTGGACAAAGCAAGTACCACAGTCAAATCCAGAATCAAGGAGTGGAGAACTAGAGTTCTTGATGGGAGGAGAGGCAAAGAGGTCAGCACACAAGATGGAGAGGTGTGTGCAAATTTTGTAATCTACCACAGGACCTTGTCAAGGTTATCTGAATGAAGCCTGGATGTCACTCTGTGTTCCTTGATAATTGAAACTCATGGTTGGGTGCATTACTCTGCATAACTTTGTTCACCATAGGGAGAGTGTCCTCTCAGCAGTGATGCTGATGACGACAGTGGAATAAACAGTTCCTAGCAGCCATGTGCAAAGGGTCAGACTATCCCTGTGAGTGGACAAGAGGGGAAAATCCCTCATCCTTCACAAAGGAGCTTTTCATCCACTTAGGGGAAGTAGAAGGAAATCTAAAGAAAGCTAAGGGAGAAAACTAAAACATACCCCATGACACATTTGGAGAAGCATAGTGTTTTAAAATAATTTGAAGAGGGGCGGGCCGCGGTGGCTCAGCGGGCAAAGTGCTTGCCTGCCATGCCGGAGGACCTCGGTTCGATTCCCGGCCCCAGCCCATGTAAAAAAACAAACAAACAAAATACAATAAAACAAGAAAATGTTTAAAGATGTTTCCCTTTCTTCCTTCCATCCTTCCTTCCTTCTCTCTGTCTTTCCTTCCTTTCCTCCCTCTCTCTTTAAAAAAAAAAAAAAAAAAAAAAAAATAATTTGAAGATACATTACTGGGGCCCTATTCTCACATGGCAACAAAGCAACATGGTTGTAATCCACTGGTATGTAGTAAGCAGTTGCTCTCTTCCGATAATCTATAAATTCTGTAACTGAACACAATGCCCACTGCTTCCTTGTAGCACATTCAATTGCCTTTTACCACTGAAGCTAGGCACTGGTTGCTATTTGTCTGGGCACTGACCCCATTGTTGTCTTATAGAAGAATTGGGGGAAATACTCTTGTCTCTTTCAAAAATGTGAAAATTAAAGCGAGACCAACAGGGCTCTGGTTTTTGTGAAGGGAAAAATGTTCCTGGATGTTTAACAGACAAAGAAAACATGTCTGTGCCCCACCCCCCAAAAATGTACCTTAAGATGCTATTATGAACCAGTTCATTCATTCATGCTGCTCACCTGACCCTTGTAGTCATTTCTGTTTTCTACCTTTGATGAGCTATTGTACCAACCAAATAACTTGTAAGATTTTTCTTCTTGCTGTACTGTGCATGTTGTGCAGGTGGGTGATCAATACTTATGTGATTGACTAATCAATAGCATAGGTAAATGTTCTCACAGAGGATAAATACAAGGGAAATAGACCGCTTCTTCATTTAGATAATATTTTTCCTAAGACCAGCAGCCAATTGACACTTAGTTATTGTTTCTTAAACAGAGACAGCTGGAGATTATGACTTGCATTTGGTCCAGTCATCTTTATTCCTTCCATAAAGGCAGGAAACAGAAGGGCTTTGCACCCAGGAGTCACAGACACTCATCAGAGATAAACCACAGACACGGGAACTTAAGAAAAGGTGCTGGCCCAACATTGGCTTTGGGGAGCCACATTCAGACTCACTAAGTGGCAGCCTTCCTTCATCCTTTGTGGGTGGGGGTTGAGGAACAGACTCCCTCAGTTTTCCAACAAATGACCTATTTCAGTAAAATAAGGAAGGGGGCAGGACAGCCACACAGTCAGGCAACCATATGCCAGGTTGTAGAAATGTTTGTATTTCATGCCAGTAATTCTGTCTAACAGAAACTCATGCTGGGTTTTCTCCATTCCTTTTAGCAAGACTGCAGTTGTAAATCAGCAAGAGTGTTCTGGAAGCTGCTTCAGGTTGGTTGTCAGGAGTAGTCTGGGAGGAAGACTCTTCAGAATAATTTAGAACATGAGTCTAAGACGGAGGGTCAGTTTTGCTATTGAGAACCAGAGCACTCTGCCAGACTTGGTTTTGGAGGGATGCTGTAAATGTTAGTCTTGGAATTTGAATTTAGAATAATTTTAAAACACAGTCATTTATTCCTTTACCCTCATGAGACTTAGCCCAGGTTCTCAACTCTGACCTCTGAGCATCCTCTACATTTGGGAGGCTTTGTTAGTAATAATACATTTTGGATAGGTTAAAATCCCTTTTTATTCATAAAAACATTTTCAGAAGTAGCTACAAGAGGAAAGTAGAGTAGGTGTTGTTCTGAGCTGAAGGGTATGGTGGACAGAAATTGGATTTGCAGGGAGGGTTCAGGTCCTGTTTCCACTGCTTAATAATGGTGTGACCTTGGGCAGGCACCTTGACCTCTCTGAGTCTTTCCTTCTTTATTTCTAAAATTAAGAGACAGTTATTCAGAGAAGCAAATGAGAAAGAACCTTGGAAACCATTAAGAAGGCTGGTACAGAAGCCGTGGTGCTGGGAGATGGAATGGACAAAGCCATTTAACCAGCAGTTGCAGAATCAGGCTAGCACCCAGCTGGCTTGTTAGAGGAACGTGCACATATTTTCCTCTAAGACTAGTCTCTCTGAGAACTGAGATAAGGCACAAATTAATAAAGCATGGAAGGCTGAACCTATCCACTTCCCAAGGCCCTGATCGCTTTTAGCAATCCCTGCCAGATTTTCCTAACCCCTAGGAGGTCACAGACACAAACAGGACTTGACAGGTATCCTTTGATGGAAAGTCAAGGAATCTACAGCCCCATTATTGGGAAGCCTGAATGAGAAGGGATAAAGGGATTTGGAAACAATCTATAGCCATCGTGGAGTCTGTGAGTTTTACTCCAATTCCCTGCTTAAAGCGCTCTATGGTGACCTATTCGTTCAGCAGATGTGCCCCTTCCTGGGATGCCTATGACAGCACCTAAGCATGGTGACTGTTGAGTTACACCACAGATGCACCCTCCCACCATTAATTTCTGCTGCACAGCATCTCTAAAAACCTCCCAGTCTTTACTGACCTTTGGGGACAAAAACCAACCCCTCCCTATAAAAGGGCTACTCTGGGCCAGTGCTTCACTACCTTCTACTTACCTAAAGCCACTGGGAAAGAAAGAAATATCCCCAAGTAATACTTAACTCTGCTCACACGTTGCTTTAATTATTAAGATTTGGCAGCCAAGTGAAATAGCAGTACTTCATCCAGACACTTAAGAAAGAAAACGCCACAACTCATACCCTCATTTTTATGAGATGTTTGAGCAATCATGTTGGATGGGCATGCTCAGTCTTCATGCATACCAGCAAACACTCCAAAGTGAGATGATTGAAGGAAAAACTAGTCAGGCTGATGCAGTCACTCTACAAATGTTTATTGAACTGGCACCATTCTAGGTACTGGAAATATATCAGTGAACAAAACAGACTCAAAACAGAACAAAATCTCTGTTCTTGTGGAGCTTACATTCTAGTGGGCAGTGGAGAAAACAAATATTTAACTTCAAACATAACGAATAAGGAAGTTATTTGGTATGTTAGGAGGTGAGAGAGACAAAATATAACAGGCTGAAAGGAATAGGCAGTGCTGGGGAAGGGAGTTCTATTTTACAGGGGGTAATCAGTATTGGACACTTGAAGAAGGTGACATTTTGGGCAAAGTCTTAAAGAGAAAAAAGTGAGCCAAGTGACAATCTGGAAAATGGTGCTGCAGACAGAATAGTAGTGCAAAGGCCCTATGGTGAGAGCATGCCTGAAGTTTGGTGCAACATTGAGGAAGAGTGTCCCTGGAATGGAGTGAGTGAGGAGGAGAGTAGAAGAAAATGAGGTCACAGGGGCGACAGTGGCCAGACAGATAGGACCCTGTAGGCTCATGTATAAACTCTTGCTTTGCAATCAGAGCAGATGAGCAACATGAAATGACCTAGGCTTCAATAGGACCATACTCTCACTTCTGGGTGGTGAGTTTCATTATATTCTCCAGTAAGGCCACAGGAATGGGCCATTTGCACTGAAAATAACCACTTCCATCTCTCTTCCTTGAAGATGCTCCAAGTCAGTGGACAGCCAGGCTGACCCGTCGGCATTCCTGCTGAACCAGGCTCCTTTAGAACTCTTCTCTGCTCTCCATCATATGACTCCTTGACCCCCTGGGAGCAAAGGCCATCCATCATCTTACATGCCAGTGTCACATAGAAATAGAGAAAGGGAAGAATCTTCTCTTCCCCTCTGTTTGCAGACTCTGCAATAACTCAGACTCCACCTAGCAAAAACCATTAGAGCTAATTAACGACTCTCCTTTCAGGAGGTCTCTCTTTGCTTTGATTAATTCTGGGTCAGAGACAGAAAGCTTGTTCCATTATGGTTCTTTTTTAAAAATTATTATTATTCAGGCTTCTAATACAAGCATGAACTGCGCGTGAATTTTTGAAGTCATGTTACTTAGCTGTCACAACTAGTAATAGAAAAATTCAATTTATGAAGAATTAGGAGAGGCAGGAGAGGCATGCTCTTCGGTTTAGAACAAAGACGATCAATCCTGACACAATGGCAGCGTGACATTCGTGGACTTTGAAGATCCCAGGCTTCCTCTTCATTAATTAGAGAGAATCAAGAGTTCTAGTGGTTAATTATTTGCAGAAATTGTGCTCTGCAAAAGCAGATGCCAACTCACTCTAGCCGCCTCCAGCTGCCACTCTGCATGACAATTAAACTGTGTGTCATCCTAAACTCAGTCTGAGACGGCAAATAAACACTTAGATGGCCATTGCCATCTACCACCCCTCACGCCTAGGCTGGGTCATAGACTTCCTAGCAGAGCCCCCAGGAGGTGGACTCTGTTCTGAATAGATTACCCACAGGTTGGTAGCGCTTCAAAATCCACGTCAAGAAACATGAGACTGAAGTCACCGATGATGGGCTCCCACAGGTTTATGCTTAGTGGGACTGAGGATGTTGCTTTGTTGGGGTGAGGTGATATCTTCTGTGGTTGTTATGAACTCTGTTGTGAAAAAGTAATCAATTCTCTTAAATAACAACTTGAATTGTTATTAACTTCTTAAATTACAAAAGCAGTTATTCTCTGCAACAGATTCAAGCAATGTAGAAGTGTCTCAAGTAGACAAGGAGGGTTCCTCTGTGCCTGCCTCCAAACCCACCCTGCCTAGACAAGCACCATGAGGTCCTTCCAGAGTCTTCCTAGGCTTCAGTTTGTCATCTTTAAGTACTTTTCTCACCAGCCAAATACTGACACCTTAACATGATGTCTTAGCATCCCTGCTGCTTTTCCTGTACCCGGAAGACCCACCACTGTTCCCTGCTTTGCTGCGTCCATGGGGTTCAGTGGCAGGTTGGACACAGGGCAGCCCCCCTGTTGGATTTGACCGCAAGGACTGGAATAAATATGCAGGGAAGTTAGTACATATTTGTTTGATCTTAACATTTCTGGACATGAGACAAGAGGCAAATCTGATACCACCCTCATGGTGTTAACAATGTATCTGAAACTAAGCATGTTGCACTCACTTTTTAATTTGACAACAGATACTGTTGGAAAGAAAGTAGAAGGGCATGAGCGTTATAGAAAACATCAGCACTGTTGAAGTAAACAGATGCCTGCTGTCTGCTGTCACCTACTAGGGATGGGAAACAGGACATAAATATAGTTTCTAGAATAGAAATGTCGCCGATTTAGCTTGGGGTCTCGTTTACCACAGGTGAAGGGCAGATGGAGCCAAGTTGCTAAGCTGCCCTCCCAGGCATCAATTTGTGGGGGTATTTAGCCAAACGACTACTTCAGATCTCATGACGACAGGGGTATGGGGTGTCTGAATGGCACTCAGGAGAAGCTCCCAGCAGCAGGGAGGGGTGTGGCAGTCCTACAGGTCTTACCCCAAATACCTAGGTCATACTTGGGTAGTGGTGGCTTGACATTTACTGGCATTAAGACTCTTCAGCCATTTTGCTATCCATCTATGCAAGGTCATTTGAACTTTCCCTAAAGAGCACCTAACGTAATATTAGCCTGGTTGACATCAGTCTCTCTCTCTCTCTCTCTCTCTCTCCCTCCCTCCCTCTCTCTCTCTCTCTCTCTCTCTCTCTCTCTCTCTCTCTCTCTCTCTCTCTCTCTCTCTCTCTCTCTCTCTCTCTCTCTCTCTCTCGTATTACCAAGGTCATTCTGACCACTTAGAGGTTACCCACCTCTAAACAGCAGTAAGCCTGTTTTTTCTTCATCTTGAGTTAGCACTTATTATGCAAGTTTGTCATTATCTGTCTGCCAGTTTGTCTCTGCCACTAAAGAGTTATCTCCTGGAGGACGGTGCATGTGTTTTAAGCCTCTTGGTACTGTCAGCACCTGGCTGAAACTGGGGTATAGGTTTTAGGTTAACTCTGTTTGACTGGACCTTTATTATGTAGTATTTGTTTGCTACATGATGGGTTTTTGTGGTGGTGGAGGAAGTAATGGTTGTTTCAAAGAACATAATTTGACACAGGATATACACAATTACGTGTAAACTACATCATTCATTCATTCACTCATCTATTCTATTATTCATTCAGTTTATTCATCAATATTTGTGCTTTTTAAATGCATATCAAGGGCATCTTGCTAAATAGTGGGAATAATGGTAGGAAAAGGTAGCCCCTGCGTTTGATAAGTCAAACGCAGTCCTAGAGAGCCCCTAATGAATGAGTACAGTCTAGAAGGAGTGGGAACTCTAGACTCAGAGTCACCATCAGCTGCCTTGGCCTGGGGAAGCGGCAGTCTGGGCAGGCAGGGAGCCCACAGGGAGTAAGACACATTTGCCCAGCAGTCTCCAGACATGGCACTTTTTAAATTAACCTTTCAAAATAGTGTCATCCTGATGATTGTTGATCTCAGTTGAAAAGAAATAAGAGAAAGTAGTGCAAAAACAAGACCAACCAGAAGATTCAAAGTAGGGGTAGATTTTTAGCCTTTTAGTAGCCAGATCATGCCCTCACCACGTCTAAGCACCCCTCCTCCCAACTCCAAACAGGCCCTCACCAGGGGCCTCTCCTGAGGGAGAGCATGACCCACCTTTTCCTCTCATCCATGGGAGTAAGTTGCAGGAAGAGAAGGTAAGGCTCAAATAAGGCATCTAATTTGAACAGCTCAGTTCAGGCAGTATCAGAGAGTCCATATAACATCATTTATGAGTGAGAAAATGACATCACCTTCCTTAAGACACTTGAAAGCATGATGAGGACAATTTGAAGATCACCCCCGACAGTTTTTGCCAAGGACAACTATTTTTGGTGGCCCTGGAACCATTTGGGCTTCCTTTTGGAGTTCCAGGGCCGTGCCACAGCAGTTTCCTTTCCTTCAGGGAGCTGTGTTGTTTGGGGGCTTGTCCTGTGATCTGTCACCAAAGTGGCCCTAACCTGGGAAGCTTTCACCCCCCACCCCTGCACACATGACAGCTCCACATCAGTGATAGGTCTTACCAGACTTCAGACTTCTGCAATTCCACCATATCCACCGTCATTTCCTCTTTCCCTTGGATACACCTGCAGATTTGTGCTCAATTTCCAAATTACATTCAACATCTGCTTACAAAATCTGTTGTTCTCATAAAGCTGTGAGTTATTCAAGATCAAGAGCCATCTTCTCATCTCTGTGTCCTCTAAAGGTACAATAGTGCCTATCATTTAATGAATATTAGCCAGAGCTAGGTTAATAAAGGCAGGAAGGTTTTGCAGCCACCATTTGAATGACAACGAAAGAAACTATTCTGCTAGGGGCCTGGATTCCAGTGACTACCCAGGCACTCTGACTCAAGCAAAAATGATCTCCTGCTAATACTAGCTTGTACATTATAGCACTTCACCTTTTACAGGAACTATACATGTGTAATATTTAATTTGATTTTTAAAACAACTCTGAATTATTATTTTTTATTTTTATAGTGGAAAACAATGAGCCTTAAGGAGGATGAGTAAGGAAGTAGTGGAGCTTTTAGTTCAAAACTAGCTCTGTTGGCTTCACAGCCCAGGGTTTTATTCACTGTGAAAAACCAAGGCTGCTCTAGACTGAGCCCATTTTACTGAGAGGCACCTGCACCCCCAGATTCTCTCTCCAAAGTCGGCTTAGTCCTCCATGGCTTTCTCTGAGGGACTCCCCCAGGGATGTCGGAGCACTGGAACTACTGGTGTCAGTGCTACACCCCTGGGAACATGTGGTAGACTTTCCTAGCTTCCCACAGTCACCTTCCTCTTGCTCGCTAGAGTTCCCTCCGTCTTCTGGATAGTTATTTATCTAAGAATCTCAATGAGCTTAACACGTCCTCAGCTGAAAAAGATCAACCAACTATGACTCGCACGCACCGTTACTGCGAGTGAAGACCAGGAACAAGATGGACAGGCCAGGTGTCCCTTCAGCTCCCTCTCGGGCGCTCGCAGAGGGCTGCAAACGTCTGGTGAGTCACTCTTTTCGGCAGCCACTCTGGCCCCGGCCTGACGCCCCGGTGCGCTCAGACTCCACTGTCCGCACAGCCCTGGGCTCTTTCCTCCGGGACCCTGCCACCATTTTCTTTCCGAGAGAGAGAGAAAAAAAGATGCTCATTTCGCCCTCATGCTCCATTTCTACCACATTGTCTATGTGTGTGGTTTGGGGGTGGAGGAGGATGTCTTTAGGAGCTTTGAAAAAGATTCTTTAAGGTTCTCAGAGCGCAGCAGCCGTCCCCTCCCCGCCCCCACCCCACCCCCCGCCCCAAGTGGCGCTGTCAATTATTGGCGGTTTTCACCTGTGTTGGTTGCCAGGCCGTTCTGACCTTTTGTCCCTGGCCACGCGGGCCTGTTAGTCAAAGGAAGAAAAGCTTCCCCTGTGTGTGTGCCCTTCTCTCTCCAAATAGAGAAGCCTGTCCTCTGTGCTAACAAGCAGATCCCAGGAGGGGCCATTTCCCTCAGTCCTTCCCCGGGCTTCCCATAGGAATTGCTGGGGGGAAGGAGCAGTGAGAAGCCCTCACCAGGTGTCGGGAGGGTGCCAGTGGGGGCGGGTACCATGCATGGCACCACCTGATGGGAGAGGCAGCATGGAGATGAGTCACTCACCAAACGGCCGGGCGCGGGGCGGGTTCTAATCCCTGCCTCAGACGGTTCCCGAGCACGTTGAGTGAGATGATGTGTGCAAAGAGCTGGATGTATAGTGGGTGCAAACTGGGTCCCATAAACCCAGGCTAGCGAGGGCCCCCTGCAGCAGGCATTGCTACAGTGGGGTGGGAGTAAGCAGGGCCCTGGAGATCCTCCCTGGCTTTGCAGCCCTGGTCTCCCACTTAATAGCTGTGTGAATTTAGCAAGTCACTTGACCTCTCTGTCCTGCTGCCCATCTGTAAAACGGGACTGCCCATACTAGGCGCTTTCCTCCTAGGCATCGCTGTGAGAAATAAGTGAGTGAGTGCCAGCCCTAAGGAACATGGGCACCGTGAGCCTTTCGACCATCCCCTCTCTGTGTATGTGTGCATCACGATGCTGTCAGCAGCCCCTTCCATAATTCATTTCACAAACATTTCTTGCTCACCCGTGTCATCCAAGAAAGCATGGTGCACTATTACTGTCCAGAATTGAAAATTTTCAGGGTATTATTCGGTGTTTTGTGGGGAAAAAAAGTCAAGGAAATATATAGTTCTTTGGCTTCGATGGTGCTGAGCAGCTGTCTTCACTGCAGGACTTCACGTGGGCATTTAGTGGCTAAAGGCAACACGCCCTGGGCCCGTCCCAGGACTGGAGTCACTGGGACACGCTTTGGGAAGTGCTGGCCTACAACTGGGTGAAAAATAGTTTGGTTAAAGCCTATGACCCTCTCTGGCTGTTCACAGAAGTGTGTGAACTGGGGACAGGGGACACAGGAAAGGCTGGCTCATGCTGCTGGGAGTGTCCGAGGGGAGAGGGGCCAGGAGAAGCCAGGCTGGAATGAATGTGGCAGGTCCAGCCTGGGAAGGACAAAAGTGGCAACACACAGAATAATTAGACTGTGGCTCACTACGAGTCAAAAAACAAAAATAAGGAGGACAAGGAAGTCGATGTTAGCTACCACTCAATATGTTCTTGCTCCTAGCTCTGAGTTCAAGTCTTTAGTGAGCACATTCTATGCACCAGGCGCTGTCCTAGAGGTGGACGATGCCGCGTGCCCAGGAGGGCTGGTGTGCTCGTGGAGGGGCCCAGCCAACTGCCTAGAGAGGCTCTAGGAAGACTCCAAGGATAAAGAGCTCTGCCAGCCAAGGAGGGAAAACTGCTCTGGGCTGGGGTGGGGACAAGGCCTTGAGAAGGGTGGCTTTAAGGAGGCATATGATGTCAGGTGGGGATGAAGGGGAGGGCTTTCCTGGCATAAGGGGCTGGGGACAGGCGACAGTGACTATGGTGCGGGAACAAGGGGACCGGGCAGGGACACCGTGAATTAGGCTAGAGACTCCTGCCCATACAAGACTCCTGAAGGAGGGCCTCGAAGGACAACACCTACAAGCGTCAACAAATATTTAGCAGGCACCTGCTGTGTGCCAGGCAGTGTAATTACACTTGGGGGTGCACAGTGCCCAAACAGACGGAGCTCCTGCCCTCCTAGAGTTTATAATCCTGGGATACAAACAATAAACAAATAAACACACAAATGATACAATGTCAGGGAGGAATAGGTGCTGTAAAGCAAATGTAAAGCAGGGTAGGAAAATGGAGATGACACTTGAGTAGGAGCCTGACTGAATTCCTGGGTGAAATAAGGGAGTCAGCTGTAAATAAGGAGAAGAATCGAGTTGCAGGCCAAGGCAAGGGCCAGCACAAAAGCCTGGGGCAGGAGCGTGCTGGGAGTGGGCCGGGGTGAGAGTCCTAGAGCAAGGTCAGGGAGCTGAAATGGACTGAGTGAGGGAAAAGAAGTGGGAAAGGAAGCCAGCTAGGTCACCAGGCACCACCATGCAGATGGGCTCTGCATGAACTTTGGGTTTTATTCCAGGTGTAAGGGGAGCTTGGGATTTATACCACTGGCAGAGGAGTGTTGAAGGTTTCAGGGCAGAAGTGCGACAGAGTGGTATGATGTGAACTGTTGTATGAGGGCAGTGCTTTACCAACGTGGGGGCACAAGCAGTTTATTTCAAAAGAAACCTTATGTAGAGGCATCGTACTTAGTTCAGTTAAACTAGGGGTGCTTGGCTGAAGTGGGGATGGGAGTCTACAGCCCCGACCACTTGCTCCCTCGTCTTCCCCAGGTGGCACTTGGGGGTCCCAGGAACCTCGGGGCTCTTGGCATTAGGCAGGTGGCTGGGGCATGTGTGGAGGAGGGCTATGAGTTATGGAAACTGGGGGCAGGACAAGAGCCTAAGGTTTTTTTAGTAACCCAAAGGACTTAGGCTGGAGTAGGGGAAGTGGGAATGGAGCAGAGGAGATGAAGTAGATCTGGTCCATTCTGCTTGTTCATCTCAGTTAATATATATTTATGCCATGTTCAACTGGTTAGAATAAGCATATGGGTGACCATCTTTGGGATTTGGGGGAATAGTTTTGTCTGGCTGGGTGATCTGAGTGGAGATGAGGAAAACTGAGGAGTGATTTATATGTCATGGGAAAATATGGGATGCTTGGCTGGGGCTGCTTTCTTCCACATTAAATGTTACCTCTTGGGCTTCATTGACCCCCATCTGCCTTTTACACTGCCACCTTCATTGGCCTCTTCCATCTTCTTTGGCTATACCATCATGCTCCTGTCTCATGCCCTTTGCATCTACCACTCCTGCTGCCTGGAATGCTCAGCTTAGATATTCACATGGCTTTGCCTTCATTGCCTTCAGGTCTTCACTCAAATGTCAGCTTCCCAGTGAAGACTTCTCTAGCTCCTTTACCACCGTGACAATTCCCGTGTCCCTTCCCTGCTTGATTTTATTTATCCTTAAACAATTTTAACTATCTAATGTTTTATGTATTTTAATTTTTAAATATCACTTATTTTCAGTATCTCCCCTCAGGATATATGTTCCTTGAGAGCTAGGGCTTCTGCCTGTATGATATCCCCAAGGCCTAAAACAGTGATTGGCAAAGTAGAGGTTCCAAGACTTCTGGAGTGAATTAGGGATTTTTCTTTGTGTGAACAACTCTCTCAGGTGTAAGACCAGTAAAATAATTTATTACAGAGGATTGCCATGTTAAAAAAACCAACAACAATGGACATTTATTGTGGACTATGTGATGATCTGTTATAAATACTAAAAGATGTGCTACACCAGTTTCAAAGATAAAATAAATGAGGATATAACACTTGTTTTGACAGGTATTTCTGTAGAAACTCCTGGTGACCAGTACATGCTAGGCACCAGGGCTCAGTGATAGATGAATTTGGAAACACCATTGCATTCTACTTGTTTTCTGCTATTTCTTAAGGCAATTCTTAGATGCATAGCCTGCATCTGCAAAGGGCACTGTGCTAATAGCCAGCCTCCCACCAACAGACATGGAACACGTTATCCAATAGAACGAGCCTGGTAAATGGGGAAGAATTTCTCAGGCTGGGCCACAAATGCACATTTGCTAATAATGCAGTCAACATAACATGCATTTAAGGTGAAAAAGCATAAAAAAGTAAACTGTTGGATTATTACCATCTAACAACAAAATATAAATTGAACTGGAAAATCTGTTTTATCCACCTTGGTGACCATGCTCAAGGAAAGCATCAGAAAATGTTGAAGAGAATCTTGGATTCTCCAAGGGAAGACAGAAATCTGGGTTTTACTTTGGTGACCTCACATTTGTTGTTCCATCTGGCCCAGAGCCCTCATCGCCCATCCCTCCCCTCTCTCGAATTTTCTTTCTTCCTTTCTTTGTTATTTCGTGTCCCCTTTGCTGGTTACTTATTTTTTTATCTATCCCTGCCTCCTGTCTCTGTCATTCTGATGCCTCTTTCTCCTTTTTCTTGCGCTCTATGGCTATGGCAAAATTTTCTTTTACCTTTATTTACATGTTTTTTGTTTTGTTTTGTTTTATTTTTGCTTGGTAAAAGGGGGTCCCACAGAAGAAAGCCTGTCAAAGCCAACTGTTTGGTTGCTCCTGTTTGCAAGTATGTGGACTCCTAGAGAGAGAAAGAGAGAGAGAGAGAGAGAGAGAGAGAGGAATATTTTCCCACGTCATTCAAGAATATCAGGAATGTGGCAAACTTGATATTTTTGTTTTGTTTTTGCTTGTTTGATTTTTTTAAATTAATTTTTTATGAAATCTTTATGAGTTAGGTGGCAGAGGATAGGTTCAATATGAGTGTGAAGATACATTTCAGGAGGTCTAATTTTTGCCCACAGAAAAACTATAGTAATGTACTGTGTTGTAATGGGGTTCAGTTCTTATTGGGTACCTGAGCCAAAGGTATCTTAGATCCTCATTTCTTCAACTATAATAGAAGATACCTATAGGGGAGCCTGGGGACACCCAACTCCTGTCATTATCTAGGTGAGTCAGAGAGTCAATCTCTCAGGAGTCAGTTTCTTCAGTTTTACAGTGAAGACAATAAACTCTGCCCATCCAACCTCATTAGACTGTTTATGGGAACAAACAGCAAATTGGAAACAATAAATAATAAATGGAATTACTCTTAATGATTTCCTTTATTAGAGAAATTGCAGATTTACAGAAAAATCATGCAGAAAACACAGTTTGCAAATAACTCCCCCCACATATTATTCATACCTTGCACTATTGTGATTCATCTGTCATAATTGATGAAAAAATATTATTATAATTGTGTCGTTAACTATAGTCCATGGTTTATATTAGGGTTCCCTGTGTTTACCAACCCACATTCTTTTTTTTTTTATCTTTTTATTCTAGTAACATATATATAACCTAAAATTTCCCCTTTTAACCACACTCAAATAAAAATTCAGTTATCTTAATTATATTCACAATGTTGTGCTCTCATAACCACCATCCATTACTCAAATTTTTCCATCACCCAAACAGAAATTGTGTATCAATTAAGCATTAATTCCCCATTCCCTATTCTCACCCCAATCTCTGGTAACCTGTATTCTAGTTTCTGACTCAATGAATTGTCTTATACTAATTGTTTCATATCAGTGAGATAATATAAAATATGTCCTTTTGTGTCTGGCTTATTGAACTCAACATGATGTCTTTAAGGTTCATCCATGTGGTTGCACGTATCAGAACTTCAATCCTTTTTCAGGCTGAAAAAATATTCCATTATATGTATAAACCACATCTTGCTTAGTCATTCATCTTTTGCAGGACATTTGGGTTGTTTCCATCTTTTGGCAATTGTGAATAATGCTGCTGTGAGCACCAGTGTGGAGATATCTGTTGGCATCCTGGCTTTCAATTTTGGGGGGTATATAACCAAAATTGGGATTTCCTGGGCATATGGTAATTCTGTACTTTTCTGGGGAACACGAAACTGTTTTCCACAGTGGCTGTGCCATTTTACATTTCCATCAACAATGAACAATGTTCCTATTTCTTCACATCCTCTCCAACACTAGTATTTTTTGCTTTTTTAAACAACAGCCATTCTGTTTGGTGGGTGTGAGCTGGCATCTCACTGTGGCATCTCACTTGATTTGCTTTTCCCTAATGGCTAATTATGCTAACCATCTTTTCATGTACTTTTTGGCCATTTGCATATCATCTTTGGAGAAATGTCTATGGGTCTTTTGCCTATTTTAAAATTGAGTTGTTTGTCTTTTTGATGTTGAATTGTTAGATTTTTTTATTATGTTTTGGATATTAAGCCTTTATCAGATATGTGGTTTTTAAATATTTTCTCCCAATCTGTAAGTTGTCTTTTCACTGTCATGATGAAGTCCTGTAATGCACAAAATTTTTTAATTATGATGAAGTCCCAGTTATCTATCTTTTTCTTTTGTTGCTTGTGCTTTTTTGGGGGGAGTGGGGGGAGGGTTGCATGGTCCAGGAATCAAACCCAGGTCTCCCAATGGAAGGTGAGCATGTTACCACTGAACCACCCATGTACCCTTGTTGTTTTTGCTTTTGATATAAAGTTTAAAAAACCATCGCTTAACCCGAGGTCCTGAAGCTGCTTTCCTGTGTTTTCTTCTTGTAGTTTTATAGTCCTGGCTCCATTCACATTTAAGGAACTACTGATAATTCAGGACTGCCATTTTGCTATTTGGTCTCTGCAAGTCTTAAACCTTTTTTGCCCCTTAATTCTTTTGTTAATGCCTACTTTCATATTTATTTGATTTTTTTTTGTATTTGTACCATTTTGAGTCTCTTCTCATTCATTTCTGTATATTTTTTCTTTATGTTACAATGGGGCTAAAATTTAACGTCATAAAACTATAACAATCACATATGTTTTGATACCAACTTAATTTAAATAGCATACGTATATATTGTTCCAATATCCCTCTGACCTCCACCTTTCTGCTGTACTTGATACAAATTATGTTTTTATACATTGCATGTCCCAAACCATAGATTTATCATTACTTTTATGCATTTGCATTGTCTGGCCTGTAAGAAGTAAAAAGTGGAGTTATACCTCAATAATGCAATACAACAGAACCAGCATTTCTAATACCCATTTGGCTACCTTTAACAGAGATCTTTATTATTATTATTATTTTGTATGCTGTACGGTGGGGGTCACATTACATTTGTTGAATTTTTGTATGTTTTCTTTGTTTGCTTGTTTGTTTTTGGGAAGTGCATGGGCCAGAAATCAAACCCAAGTCTCCCGCATGGCAGGCGAGAATTCTATAATTGAACTATCCTCGCACCCTCTTTATTTCTTTATGCATCTTAAATCTACTATATAGTGTCCTTCCCTTTCAGTCTAAAGTACTCCCTTTATCATTGCTTTTAGGGTAGGTTTAGTGGTGACAAACTCTCATAGCTTTTATTTATCTGAGAATGTCTTAATCTCTCTCACATTTTTGAGATTGTCTTATTGGATATATAATTCTTGGATGATGATTGTTTTCTTTCAGCACCTTAAATATTTCAGCCTGCTGCCTTCTTACCTCCATGGTTTCTGATGAGAAATCAGCACTTAATCTTTTGGGGACTCCCTTGTACGTAACACGTTGCTTTTCTCTTGCAGCTTTCAGAACTTTCTTCTTGTCCTTAGCATTCAACAGTTTTGAGTACTTTGGTTTTGCATGTGGTTCTCTTTAAGTTTATCCTGTTCTGGATTTATTGGGCTCCTCAAATATGCGTATCCATGTTCTTTCTTAAATTTTGGAAATTTTCTGCCGTTATTTCTTTGACTACTCCTTCTGCCCCTATTCTTTCTTCTTCTTTTGTAACTCCCCAAAGAACGTTTTGGTAAGTTCAGTGTGTCCCACAGGTCTCTTAGGTTCTGTTCACTTTTTAAAATCTTTTTCCTTTCCAATCTTCAGCTGAAAACATTTCAATTATTTTGTCTTCGAGTTCACTGATTCATTCTTCTGCGAACTCCAATTTGATGTTGAAACCCTCTAGAGAATTTCTCATTTCAGTTATTGTGGTCTTCAACTCAGTGTTCCTGTTTGGTTCCTTTTAAAATTGACTATCTCTTTATTAAGATCCTCATATTTTTCATTCCTTGTTTTTCTGATATCCTTGGGTTCTTTCTGTGTTTTTCTTTATCTCCTCAAGCATATTGAGGATCACTTTTTAAAAACGTTTGTGTGGTGTGTCCAAAGTGAGGTCTTCTTTGTTGATGTTTTCTGGATTTTTACCCTGTTCCTTTGGGTGAGCCATCATTTCCTATATCTTTGTCTTGTGATCATTTGTTGCACAATGTACATTTTCATATTTAAGATATTAATTCTGGGATTTAGTTCCTGAGTTGTCTGTTTCTTAGGTTTGTATCTGGCTAGTGATATGACAGAGATTTCCCTAAGTGCTAGAAGTTAAAACAAACAAACAAGAAACAAGCAAACTAATACAAAAACAAAAACAAAAATAAAATTAAAAAAAAACAGCTTTCACGGGCTTTGCAAATTGGAACTGTGTTGCTCCCTGCTTTTCTTTAGAATTTAGCCTACCTATCAAGAATACTAGCCTGAGGCAAATGGAAAGTATGGATTCTGTCTTTTCTGAGCCTGTGTCTTGTCCTGGATCTGTGACTGCTCATAGTTTTAGGAATTCCCCCATTTACTAGAATTCAAATGCTCCCCTATTCCCTGTGAGATAGACTCCCCCCCCCCCCCCCACTACCTCCAGGTGCTTTCTTGACTGTCTTAAAGTGGGCAGCCCTTTGCTCTGTCTGCTTTGACTTAATTGTTTCTTTAACAACTGCTTTAGTTGTCTGAAAGTTGTTTCTGCCTGCAGGGCAATTTCTGGGAAGGTGAGCCAGAGACCAATTTTCTTGTGAAGTTTTTCAGGCTGCCACCTTATTGACTATGACATATAGGCACCCCAGAATATGCACAGGGGTTATTCTGCTCCCTGAGGAACAGGGCCAAGGAGCCACGATAGAAGCACAGACTGGCTCCACCCCACACTGGGGAGGCTGGGGCCAGGGTCAGCAAGGGTGCTCAGTGATTGCAATCCTTTAACTGTTCTCTGGAGTTTTGAGGAAGATGGCTCTGCCAGGTTTTGTTAGTTGTTCAAAGAAACCGGGGAGGAGTAGAACACTGGAGTGTCTTAAGCTGCCGTCTTCATTGACCAGAATCCTGGAATTGCTCCTAAGACTTAAAACCCTAGATGCCACAGTATGATAAATAGTTAAAAAGTTAACTTGTGATCCTACTCTGCACACACATCACAGCAATGTGATCATACTCTGGTAATTTGGAAAAGCCCAGTCCCCTTGTGTCACCTAGGAAAGTCCCAGGGTTTAAGCAAGAAGGATTCAAATCACCCAGAAGCTAGTCTTTGTTTTGGCTTCATGATCAAAAACATAAGCAGCATTTTAAGGTTGAAGTGCTCTGAAGACATATATGAGAAAGGAAAGGCCAAAAGGAATAAAATGTGGTATTGAGTGAATATTAAATTTCATACTTACATTTTTTTTCTACTGACTTAGGCCACTGGCACTTTGGAATTGGGAAGAGGGCATCTGTATTTTGAATATGATCCAGATGGAACTCTTCCTATGTCAACTGCAGAATAAAGAACTCTTTCTCCCAGCAAGGGCCTGACTCAGGTGTCTAGAATATTCACTCCTCATAAGTAACAGAAGTAGTCAGCGTTGTGACTATTGTTCTCTATCTGAGTTACTTGGGCATTTCAGCTGATTCTGAGTAAATGGATGGAGGGTGTCCTTTTAGGAAATTTGCTATGCTATGTGAGAGAGATTCACAAAGCGCATTCCCCATGTGTGGTGCTCCCCCAGTCAGCTGAGGCCAGTACGGACAAAGCATCGTTTCCTCCAAGGCTCACTCACCGACCGGGCAGGGAGTTCCAGCTCACCAAGGAGCTTTCTCAGAGGCGAACCTTGGGGCAGAAGATACTGTATGTCATTCCTAAGGAATAGTAGAGAGGCAGGAGGTTGAAAGTCTCCTCCGGAGTGAGTGGTGGTATGATGGTTAGTGAACCACTTGTCCTTTCAGCCTCAATATCTCACCTATAAAGGGAGAAGACTCTTCCAGTTCTACAGTTGTCCAGAGAAAAGGCCAACATTATATGGACCGCTTGCTGATTTTACCACATATTTCACCAGCTGGACCTTACATACAGGTAAAGAAAGCAGTGGAAAACTAAGGCCAGGTGCGGCACATTGAGCCTTCAAAAGATTTCACAGGCCATTTATAATTCCTGTTAAAAGTTTGTATTTCATTGCAAATTTTTTGAAAATCAGAAGACATTTAAGAATCTAGATCTCTGCTTGAAAAATCAGAAGCTCCCACCACGCTGGATTGAAGTTACTGTTAGCGAGAGCTGGGTAGTGGCCATTCCCTTTGGAAGCGGCAGATGCACTTTTAGTTTGCCACAGTCCCACCCCTCCCTATTACAGCCTGCCCTGGATCCACTTTGTAGTATCTCCTGCCTCCACAGGCATTTGAAATAGTGACAGTGCTCAATGATGCATCCCCAACCCAGGTGTGCTAACCTTTACTTTCAGTACCTTTTCGCAAAGCAGAACCTCTTCAGAGAGAGGGCTCTTCAGCGCCCTGGCATCCTGTGGGTGAGCCGCCACCTGCTCTCCTGACGGGAGGACCTCAGAGTCCTGGAGAGGAGAGACGAGGACTGAGAACACCTGGGGAAAGGCAAAGGCTAACGTAGAGCAACTCCGGCTAATGGGAATGTAATAGAAATCACAAATAGGAGCTACAGAGTAACTGAAAATTATCTAGTAGCCACATGACAAAGAAATACCCAAAACATTATTTCATGAGGTAATCACTCTTAAAAATTAATGATATTTTAGCAGTCTTCCCCCCCCCCCCCCACGCTAAGTCTCCGAAATCCAGTGTGTATTCCACACCTGCAGTGCATCACAATTGAGACCAGCCACGTTGCAAGGCCTCACAGCCAGGTGTGGCAGGAGCTACCATCCTGGGCAGCACAGAGGCAAAGAATTAAGAAATTGTTGCCCTGGTTACCAGTTTGGCCTGAGCCCTTCCTAGCTACCTTATGAGTCTCAGAAAGGAACCATGTTTATAGAGGGTTCACTGTACACAACATAAAATTTTAATGCAATTTTTTTTTTTTAGTTTGTGTATCTCATTAATAAAGACAGCTAGAGCAGAGGGTAAGTGCCATTGAAATGGGCACCGAACACTGCCCTACTCTGTCTCCTGGGACCAAGTCACTTGGTATTTTTTACCCTCTGTTTTCTCATCTCTAAACTGGTATTAATTTTATCTGCCTTACGTGGTTATTGTGAAATTCATGAAAATGCTTTACAAACTATCAATAACTCTATGGATTTCATAAAAAAAGAAAAATAATTGTATTTTAGTAAGTGCCAGCCTCTGGGTTAGGCACTTTGTATCTGTCTTGTTATAATAGCTCTGTCAAATAGTATTATCAGGCCGGTTTTAAAGGTGAAGAAACTGAGGCTTATTGAAATTAACTATCTTGTCCAAAGTCATACCAGGGCCTTGAAAATAGGTTGGATTATATTCATCACACCATTCTAGTAAGAGAAAGAGGGAAAGAATATGAATCTTACCTTTCATTTTCTGAGATACTTTTAAGAAGTGCTTTAAAGATGAAGCAACTGGAGCTTTATAATTACATCCAGGCTCATACATATAGCAAATTTAGTGGCCCTAGTGAATTTTAAATTGAGCAGTCTCTAGTTTTGTCATTCTGATTTTATGTCCGCTGAACCCTCTGAGTCAGAAAAATCTCCTGAACAGGTATCTCCTGATATATATATATATATAATATGCATATCATATATATATAATATATATATATTTAATTCTCCAAATGAAGAGCTAATCTCTTTAAGGTCCAGATTCTTTAATGGAGAAAGTTATGCATAGAATTGGTGGACAAATTCGTTACCATTTGGTCATTCTGCTCCTTCTTTGTACAGATTACTTCAATAAGCATTAGTCCATTCCAATTCTTACTTCCTGAGATGTGAGTTACCACTTCTTTACTGAGACAATTCATCATTTACTTTCCAAACTACAGGCTGATTCATGCAAATACTGATAAGAAAGATTATCAGTGACTAAGTTCCTCCATAATTGCACATAAACCCAGTTTGAACCAAGGCTTTATTGCCTCCAAAAGATATCATTTCTGTCACGGCAGGTAAGGCCATTTGTGGTAGTTGACTGTGCAGGGTATCCCTTCCACCTCCCCCCATCCAAATCTGGCTTGTCCTTCATTTTAGGTTAGGTCAGAGACCCATTTCAGTTCACATCATTTCTACATCTTTGACTTCCACCTTGCATTTTGGCCCATATCCCATTCTACCTTGTCTTGTCTTTGAACTAGTTCCTGTGTAGATAAAAGTTCCTTGAGGACCTCCGTGTCTACACAGCCTCAGATCTAGGATGCTTCATGCTTCCGCAGTACTTAGAATATTGGATAATGCTACTCCCTCTTTATAATATGTGTTAATCATATCCTCAAGCAAAAGACTGAATCATCCTGCAAAGTATATGCTCAGAGTAACAAGGAAAGCAATAGAACTTTTATGGATATGGAAAAAGTTCACTCCAGGTGAAATTGAAAAACTAATTGAAAACTATGACTCAACCGTCTGCAATTTTCTGGTTTAACAAAGCACGAAAAGTACAAGTTGCCATGGATAAACTTATAATGCCCTTTCAGGTAATGAGTAACTGTGTGTGACTAAGAAAGATTTAGGAGAAAGTCTGAGACCTTGGGAAAAAAAAGTAAGTTCCCATGTCTGACTAGTCTTGGATAATCCCAGTTCTGGGAAAGCTTAACATGTCATCAGCCCAAGTGGCATCAGCGTTCTTATTTGTCAATAGGAACTCATAAGGGACAGTTATTGTCTTTAATTTTAAAAATGCATAAAAATAAGTACAGTGATAAAATTCAGGGACCTGTAAATTCCTTGGGCTCCCAGGGGATCCTTATTTCATACATTCACCTGTTAGAGGGCTTTTCATATTTTCATTGAGATGTGTTTGTGAAGCCAGCAAACACTAGGACCCAGCGAATGTGGGCAAAGAAGAACTTTCCTTTGGTGTCTGGGTTTTCGGGTCCTTGGAGAATGGGCCAGCTGATTGTTGTTTATGGGAATGGCATTAAGGTTTACCTTTGAGTAAAACAGATTAAATTCCGATCAGTGAGGACTGATACCACAGCTCCCTAAACCGAGCCACTGAACTCTGCCATGAACACTGCAGCATTACTGTCTTCTGCTTTCGTGCACTGCACTTGCTTTGGGCTTTTATAAAGCTAATTGGGGTGCGAGGGTAGTTATAGAATTCTCGCCTGCCATGCAGAAGACCCGGGTTCAATTCCCGGCCCATGCACTTCCCCAAAACAAACAAGCAAATCAACAAAAATTCAACAAATGGTGCTGCAATAACGGGATACTCACATGGAAAAAGAATGAAATGTGACCCTGGCCATATAGCATACAAAAATTAAAAACATAAAAATAAATCTAGTTGACTTTCTCACTTGTGGGATTGACTATGGCTAGTTTTCAAAAACTGATTTAAAAAAAAAAATCTGAAACCAATTGACACCTCTGACAGTTTTTCTCCTTGTGTTTCTAGAACCTAAGCATATTGGAAAGGGAAAGAAAGGCCCGGGTGCCCTTTCCCCTCCTGTAGAATACCCCATACTATGGCCACCTGCATCCTGAGCTGGTGGTGGGCTTCTGGTTTCCCCTCTTAGTGGACTAGGAATCCTTCTGGAATCTTCTCCTGCCCTCACTCTCCACATCCTGTTGGCGCTCCCTCCGAAGAGCCCAAATCTGTGCTCTCTGTGTCGTAACACGTCCACCCTGGTGGAGTCATCACCCTCTCCCTCCTGTCCTACCGTATCAGACCCTGCCTGGTCTTCCTGCTGCTCTGCTCCCCCCCACCTGAAGCCTAATCCTCCCAGAAAAGCCTGTTATCTTTTTGGAACATAAACCACATTGGGCTGTGCCTCTGCTTTGAACTAAAATTGTTCCTATTAAACTTAAAGCAAAAAACACATGCCCTTCCCCCCTGGCAGAGTGCTCTAGGTCCTCTTAAATCTACCAGCCATCTCTTCCTGCACTACAGCCAGTGCGGGGGGGGGCTGCCTTTGCATTGGTCAGCGCTCACCGAGCTCACACACACCTCGCCTTCCCCTTGTGCGGGGATCAGCTGGAATCCTTTCTTCTGATCTCTGCATGGATGGCTCCTCCTGCCATTCGGATCCCACCTACTGTCTCCTCCTCAGAGACAACCTTCCTGATGTCCTGCTCCAAAGGAACCACCCCATCACTCTCTATCTCATTGCCCCAAATCAACTCTCTGCACGGCGCTTAGCACATTCTATTTTTACTTTTAGCATTTTTAATTTATTGAGCGTTCATCTTTCCACACCAAGATATCCCTCTCTATCATTCATCCTTGTCGTTCCAGTGTCTAGAAGAGAGCCTGTCATGTAGTAGATGCTAAATGAACATTTTTTGAATGGATGACTAGATGAATAATGAATGTCATGGTCAGTAGTCATTCAATAATAGTATTTATTGTGCAGCCACAGCACGTCAGGTTTTAGTCGGATATGAGACTGACATGACCATTTTCAGTTTAGGTATAGCTTTCACCACATTATTTGATTCTGGTGGGAGAAAGTGTGTGGAAATTAAGAAAAAGGAATCAAGAACCCTGCTCCAAGAAGGGATAAGCTGTCTTCTTTCTGATGTCAGGAAAAGGAACACACGGGTCAAAGGATCAATGAATTTCTTGTAACAGGGCCACCTGAGCCTAAGCAGAGATCAAGCCACTAGTCCAGGACCCGCCCCCCAAGTCTCCAGGCTTTTATTTGCATCATCTTTTTTATTTTTGGGGGGTTGAAGGCAAAAGGAAGTGTGTAATAGAGGGGTAGGGTGGACAGTAGGGGAGAAACAGGTGGGGGAGGAGCAGGGACTTGGGCTTCGCGCAGAGGTATTTGCACAGGGTGTTGGCAGAGTGGCCGATAGGCCTTGAATTTCCAAAAGCAGCAAACAGTTTCTGAGCATACTTGATACTACCTGTGGCCATCCCCCCTCACCTTGAGAAAGGTGAGACATGGAAGGTGTAGCAATCAGTTAGCAAAATTAGAGTGACAATGTGGTCTGATCGGTCCCTGCAGGCTGGCAAGGCCTGGGGACATTTGGTTATAGACCTGGCAGAGAGGCTCCGCAAACAGGTTCAGACCTTCTCAGTTGGGAAGCAATTAAGTACCAGCACCCAGGGGGAGCCAAGCCCCCATGGCAGACCACAGCCCTGTTGTGGCAACTGGCCGGCCATAGGCTGCTGGAGATTCCTCTAGGACCCTCACCCTCTCTTGCTGGGCTTAAAAAGGCATAGGTAGCAGGCACTACCTGTAATCACTTCTATGCCAGGGCTGCATTCTGCATACATTTACAGCATGGAAAAGAATTTCCTTCCTTGCATTGACACTTTAACTCTCATGGAAAGGAGCCCAGATTATCAGGAGATCATGTTCCATTTGGATTGGGTCTATGAAGTTATCTATGTAGATGTTAGGTGTAAACATATGCAATTTTTCTTCCGTATCTCCAGCAAAGAAATTTAAACTTTGTTTTTTTGGGGCAAGGACTTTATCTCATGCATTTTTAGATCCTCAAAAGCCTCGCTGGGATCTTACAGATTCTAAAAATAAATGAATGATCCTTCTGACTTTCTCAAAAGTCAAGGTTTTTCCAAAGGAAAAAATCTGGAGAGAGTTTTGAAGGAGGCAAATTACTAATGACACAGAGGGAATCGTGTCATTTCACATTAATCTTTCCTGAAAAACTGGAATAATTCCATCTAAGTAGAATTTAATTCAAGGCCAATTAAGAAATTAATGAAAGCATTCTATCTTTTAATATGGTCCAGCTACCTGCACTGGAATGAAATTTGCATGTTTGGTATCATCCTGTTAATTAGAAGCCTAATCAACATGTGTGCTTGTTTGCAGTGTGTGCATGTGTGTGTTTGTGGAATGACAAAAATCATTACAGTCTATGGCCACAATGGTGAACACTGAATGCCACTGCTAAACAACCAGAATAAATGTTCATCCATGGACAGAAAGGAGACTTCAGGGCTTAAAAGAAACTGGCTACCATCTCTTGTTGAGCAGCCCAGGAACCACTGAATAGAGGACACTTGCTCCTAAAGAGGATGCTCATGCATGCCGGGTTGGCAGGTGGTTGTGGCAGCAAAATACAGGGCTCACATCTGCATCTTATTTACTCCTCCTTAAATGGCTGCCTTGGGGTCCCCAATAGACCACCTGGTCACACTGACCTGTGTGGAACCCAGGCAGCTTTCTCCACCAGCTCAGGGGAAGTCTTCCTATTGCAAAGCTTGACTTCATCAAACGGATCCCCCAGAGATCATGAGGCAACAGAAGGCCTTGGGAAAGCAGCATTTTGGGGGCTGTTTGACATGTTGCAATCAGCACTAAAAGACCCACTGCCATTGCCAGGAAGGAAATGTGTCAGTTCTTTAGGAGAGATATCATCCTTAAACGGTGGCCCACCCTTTTAGAGAATTCACACTGCTCCAAGACCTTGACCAAAAACTCACATGGCACATAGCATCCATGCACCCAGATTTCCCCCATCATCCATCAGTGTGGGAAATATCCTACTCCGTTGTCCCAGAAAGCCCTTGTTGGGGCTTGGTTCTTGTTTTTTGTTGGTGTATTAGTTTCCTAGGGCTACCAGAACAAAATGCCACATACTGGGTGGCTTACAACAATTTGACTTTATCCTCTCACGGTTCTGGAGACTAGAAGTCTAAATCAAGGTGTTGGCGGGGTCATGTCCCTCCAAAACCTCCAGGGGAGGAGACTTCTTTCCTCTTACAGCTTCTGGTAGCCCCAGGCATTCCTTGGCTTGGGGCACCCTGACTCCTCTGGCTCTGACCTCACCTGGCCGTCCATGTCTATGTCTCTGTTTCCAAATTTCCCTCTTCTTATAAGGACACCAGTCATGTTGGATTTAGGGTCCACCCTAATCCAGTGTGTCTTCCTCTTAACTAATTACATCTACAAAGACCCTATTTCCAAATAAGATCACATTTTATGGATGTGAATTCTTTTGAAGAACACTATATTACTGCACTAGTTAGGTAGCAAAACTGAGGTTTTTTCCATCAACTGTTGTTTCTGGAAATGATGATGACTCATCCGCCACCACTAACTTCAGCATTGAAGATGAGTCAGCACAGAGGCAAGGCCCTGAGGGCTTGGTGTTAGGAATTAAAGAACCGAGTCAGACATGACAGGAGCAAACCAGACAGAAGTCCTTAACCGCCTTCTGTGAGCTGAGCCATGTTAAGCTTTAAATAAAAGTAATCCAGTTTTTCTTCCACCACTTTTCATTTTTTATTTATTACTACCCATTGAGCCCGAAGCAGAATGGTCAAAACATTTCCAATGAAGCTTAAAACTCAAGGTATTTATAGTCAGGCTGGAAGCAGCAGGAAGTAGGATTTATAGATTTGCATTACCAGGCAGGCAATTTCACAAACCCCAGCATTTGGATTTGTTTTTAATTAAATAAATGTGCAGGCCTTAACAGGACCAGATCTCTGAATCCCAGGAAGGGCTCCCCATAAGCTGAGATAAGATCCTTAACCCCAAGGCATTTGCATCTCCTGGAGAACAGCCACAGGTGAACATAAGCAAGGTGAGGAGGATGATGGCGGAGTGAGGTCAGCCCCTGGACAGTCAGAAAGGACTTGGCAGGCAGGAGAGCAGAGTCGCACCCAGTACTAAGCAAGAAAGAAAAGGGGTTCTTGGCAAGATGTCAGTGAGATGTTCAGCAGTCTTAATCTGTAATCAGAAGCATGGCTCATTCAGTTTGGGTTCATGTCCCAGCTCCTGCACACCGGCTATCTGTGGGAGCTTAGGTTGCTGGGATTCTTGAAGCTAAGCTTTCCCATTTCTGGGATGGGGATGAGAACAGCACCTCCATCATAAGTTTACTACAAGTAAACACAAATGTTGGCTGATTTAATAGCCTTATCTGCCTGCATTAAAGCACGATGTTCCCCTGTTCAAAACCCTTCAACGATTTCCCATCTCATACAGAGGAAAGCCAGTGTTCTCCATGACTTTCCAGGTTGTAGTTCCCTGCAACTCTCTGTGCTTGTCTCCAACCGCTTTCTCCCACACACTCGTGGCTCCAACCCCACCAGAAGCCCTGCTGTTCCTGCAACACAGAACAGGCTGCCATGCTCCCACAACAGGGTCTCTGCACTTGGTCCTTCCTCCTAAAAGGCCCCGATGCCCCATGGTGGCCTCCTCTTTTTGAGTCACTTAAGATCCTGTATCTTAAATATCACTTGTTCAGAGAGGCCTTCCCTGACCACACTATATAAAATAGCAAGCTACACCTCCCATAGTACTCCCATGCCCCTTACTTTTTATTTCTCTGATTGACTTATTTTTATTTTTTTTTAGATGTTGTCATTGTACCATTATATGACATAAAATTTCCCATTTTTAAGTGTATAATTCAATGATATTAATTACATTCACACTGTTGTCGTATTATTATTACCAAAACTTTTTCATCACCCTGAACAGAAACACTGTCCCTAATAAGCAAACTCCCTATTCCTCCCTCCCCTGACCCATGATAACCTCTAATCTACTTTTCTTTTTTATGAATTTCCTTATTCTAGATCTTTTATGTAAATGGAATCGTGCAGTATTTGTTCTTTTGTGTCTGGCTTATTTTGCTTAGCATAATGTCCTCAAGGTTCATCCATGTTGTAGCAGGTACCAGAACTTCATTCCTTCTTATGACTAATATTATATTATATGGATAAACCACATTTTGCTTATCCATTCATCTTTTTGATGGACAGTTGGGTGTTCTGCACCTTGTGGCTATTGTGAATAATGCTGCTTTGAACGTTAATACGTATACGAGTCCCTGTTTCAATTATTTGTGGCCATCATTCCTAGAAGTGGAATTGCCAGTGATATGGTAATTATATATCTAAGTTTTTGAGGAACTGCCAAATTGTTTTCCACAGAGGCTGTACCATTTTCCATTCCCACCAACAGTGTATGAGGGCTCCATTTTCTGCATCTACAACCAAACAGCTGCAATCTCCAAGTGCATCTGTCACCTCAGGTTCCCGCTGGTCCATGTTCCCCACTTATAGAGCTGCAGAGACCCTCATCGCAGGCACCACCCATCCTTGGCAGTCAGGGTTCGTGCCAGCTGTGCAGCCTCTTCCTGATCCCAAGAACTACTGTTTTGAGGGGCCAAAGAGTTCCAGGTGCTGTGCAGAGGAGAGATGATCCACTCTTCCAGCTTCTTGTCTAAGGACCCTAAGGCAGTGCCCTGACCACACCTAACCAAATCTAGTGAGAAGTTTTTATTTGCTTTGGCATTTTCCCCCTAACCACAGGAGTTCAGTATCCTGCAAGCTGCATAAAGAGTAGAAAACACACCAGCATTTCCATCGTCCTCCTTCTATTTCCTCCACCAACAGTTTTTCCCCAATTTCTCTCTCCGAAAGAAAATTAAAAGCTATTGTGCATCTATTGCATATAGATATCAGTAGATGCAAACAGATATCAATAGAGGGGTATGTGCACCAGCAAGGGGAATAATCTAAATAGACTAACAGTGCCCATGCGAGGCCTTTACACAAATTAGAAAATGGTTCCACTTTCTCAAGTTACTTTACTCCATCTGTTAGAAAGTCACCATAACGAGAAGACAAATCTTTAATGTTGACACTATGACTGGTCACCATGTGCCTGGCACATGGTAGCAATCAGTAAACTCTGGCTTTTTTGTTCAGTTAGTAATATCCATCAGCATAGGAGCACAGTGAACAATCTGGACCTTCTCACAGTTCTTGGTCATTTGCAGGTGACTGTCTTAACAGCCTGTGTCCTTTACCTATGAAATCAGGGCAAGGGTCATGTAAGCTTGGGGATCAGAGAGACTTAATATTGAACAACAGCGGCTGGGGTGGAGAGGCTGCTGGTGGTTACGTCTGCTTGTCGCTGATAGTAGCTTGTTGAAGATGGCGGTGGCTGGGGTGGAGAGGCTGCTGGTGGTTACGTCTGCTTGTCGCTGATAGTAGCTTGTTGAAGATGGCGGTGGCAATGGTAGTAATTGATGATAATGGTGGAGGCCATCAGAGTTGTACCTGAAATGATGGTGGCAATCAGTTTGTCAGTTGTGGGCATGTCATATCACGGTGGCGATGCACAAGTCAGAACCAGAAGATCTAGAGGCAGCAGGCTGGAAAACTGGGCATCAAGCTGTGGAGGCCAGGCAGACAATGGAAGTGGTGAGCCTGGGAGGCACCAAGATTGCAGGAAACACAATCAGGTCTCTGGGTACCCTGGCTCTCTGCTTGTGGTCTGGCTTTTTCTTAAAACTATGGATTCCTTCCCTCAACACACCCTTAATGGCATCAAGAACATTTGTAATTATTTCTGCCACATCTCTTGACCTTTCCTATTTATGTAGTAACAGGGTTTTAGCAGCCAGTCCTCTTAGGTGGGAGATTTCTACTACGATGACTTCCAACGTGTTTATTAATACCTATGGTGCCTGACCCAAAAAATCAGACCCTTAAAAAATTAAATAGGTTAATATGAGTAAGTTTTTGTAATGTACTCATAATTGGATTTACAGATTATATTATTAAAAACAAATTACATTGTTTAATCATTATATTGATACTTCTTTTAGTCTCCAGTATCTTAGAGCAGCTAGAAATAAAAACCTAAAATTGTGGAATTGTAATCCATACCAAACTCTGAAATCGTTCTACAACTAATTGTTGTGCTGTGCTTTGAAATTTATTGCAATATTTTTTGCATATATATATATACTCATATATATACATATATATATATACATATATATATATATTCCTTCTAGCCTTCAATGCTATAGAACAGGTAGAAAGTAAAATCTGAGATGATGGAATAGTAACCTATGACAAACTCTGGAATCTATCCTGTATCTCCTTGTTGAAGAATGCTTTGAAAATCATTGCTTCTTTCTTCTTTGCATTGTATATATGTTATATTATACATTTCAAAAAGTTCAAAAACAAAAAACAAATCACAGGAGGACGGGGCAATAAGGTGGCATAGTGAAGTGTGGAATTTAGTTTGTCTTACAGAGCAGCTGGTAAATAGCCAGGAATGGTACAGAACAACTGCTGGGGGAAAATCAATGACCAGACACACAGCGTACACCAGGCTGAACTGGATGGAACCACTGCGCTCCCACAAGGAACTGTAAGCCCCTCAACCTGCAGAGGCCTGCACCCCACCCCCCCAGGCGCAGCAGACTGGTTCCTGGAGGGAAAAGGAAACAGACTTTACTCGTAGCAATGGCTCAACCAAGCACCAACTAAAGAATTAACAAAATCTGACTACTGAAAACAGCTCCCCAGCCCAGATAAATCTAGAAGAAGCACTAGAGGAACTTTGACCCCCACAGAGACGGGGTGGGGCTGTGGAAAAAAGAAACAGAGACTCTTTGAATTGGACAGCACAAAATACTGGAAAAGGGCTGGACATCAAGAAAAGGAGGTACATAGAGCCCAGAGGTACATAGAGCCATATACCAACTCCAGCTCTTGAGTGACAAACCCTAGGAGTGGGGTTCTGGCTCTGAAAAGGCTGTTTTTACTTTTTCTTTTTGCGTCTTAACAGCCTATTAGAACTGGAAGCACTCTCAGGCTCCAGCATTGCCCTCGTAAAGGGAGAAACTAAAGCTTGTCAGAGAGACAAATTAACTAGTCAGGCAAAAGGGGTTATTTCTCTTAAGATATATCTTCCTGAAGAAATGGGGGTGGGGCCTAGTTCATGTGGAATCCCTCCTTCAAGAAATTCAGGCCCCAGGGGCTGGAAACAGAAGCATTCAAAACCATCCCATTTTCTTACCTCTGTCTCAACTATGCCTTGGCAAGGAGGGTCACTGAAATTAATGGCATTGCATCTCTTTAAGCTGGTGGGAAGCCACCGGTAGACAAGCATGTGCTGGACAGGATAGGAAAAACACAGAGTCTAGAGGCTTCATAGGAAAGTCTGACAACCTGCTGGGTCTCATCCACAGGGAAAACCGATGCTAACTTGTGTTTCCTCCTGAGACATGGGCCTATCTGGTCTGGAAAACTCTGCCTGGGTTTATAATATCTGAGGAGACCCTCCTCTTCCTAAAAAAAAAAAGGCTCCATATAGACAGGGCAAGAAACAGAAAAAGAACTGAAAAATTCTGATCAAACAGAACCTATGCTAGAAGTCTAGAATAATTGAACCAAGTGTCAAAGAACAGGTAGAGAACAAAGCAATCCAGCAAGAAAACCCTAGGTAAAAAGAGTGAAAGCAATCTCCAGAATAAACTAATTCAGGAAATCAAATGCCTAGATGCCAGCAAACAATAACAAGTCATACTAGGAAAATCGAAGATATGGCCCAGTCAAAAGAACAAACCAGCACTTCAGATGAGATACAGGGGTTGAAACAACTAATTCAGGATGTTCGAACAGACATGTAAAATCTCATCCAAAATCAAATCTAAAGTTGAGGGAGGATATAAAGAAGACATTGGGCGAACAAAAAGAACTCAAAAGTTTGAAAAAACAAATCACAGAATTTATAGGAATGAAAGGCACAATAGAAGAGATGAAAAACAATAGAAACCTAAACATTAGATTTGAAGAGGCAAAAGAAAGGATTAGTGAACTAGAGATTGGACATTTGAAATCTAACACACAAAAGAAAATATAGGGAAAAGAATGTAAAAAAAATGAGCAAGTTCTCAGGGAATTGAATGACAACATGAAGCGCACAAATATACACATGACTGGCATCTGCTGGTCCCTTGCTTCTGGGCTCCATTGCCTTCAGTCTCTGTTCCTATGGGGATTCCTCACTGCACCTCTACAGGGCTGGCTTTCATCTCTTGGCTTCCCTTGGTTCTCTCTGGGTTCCTGTTTGCTTAACATCTCTTGGCAATGTCTGCTGGGCTCCAAGCATCTCCAAACATCTGTGTCTCTGTTCTTCAAGTGTTGGCATCTGTGTCAGCTCTGCTCTGAATATCTGTCTACTCTGTCATTTCTCGCTCTCCCCAAAATATTTCCTGTTTTAAAGGAATACAGTGAACTCACCTTGAATGGGTGGAGTCACATCTCCATCTAATCAAAATGTCATACCCACAAAGGGGCATGCCACATCTTCATGGAGATAATGTAATCAAAAGTTTCTGCCCTACAATATTGAATTAGAATTAGAAGAAATGGCTGCCTCCACAAGATTGAATCAGGATTAAAACATGGCTTTTCTGGGGTGCATAATGTTTTCAAACTGACACAGGCAGTCAGTTAGATAGATGAGTAGCTAAAAACATCTTGAGAAAGAAAAATGAAATTGGAGGTCTCACAGGACTTGATTTTAAAGCATATTATGAAGCTACAGTGGTCAAACAGCATGGTACTGATGTAAAGATAGATATGCCTACCAATGGAATTGAATTGAGTGTTCAGAAATAGACCCTGTCATCTATGGACATTGATCTTTGATAAGGCAGTCAAGCCAACTCACCTGGGACAGAACAGTCTCTTCAATAAATGGTGCTTGGACATTTGTAGTTAAGGTATATTGGAGAGGCTGGAGGGAAGTACCTGAAAATGTAGAGCTGTGTTCCAGTAGCCATGTTTCATGAAGATGATTGTATAATGATATAGATTTTGCAATGTGACTGTGTGATTGTGAAAACCTTGTGTCTGATGCTCTTTTCATCTATGGTATGGACAGATGAGTAAACCATATGAATTAAAAATAAATAAATTATAGGGGGAACAAATGTTAAAATAAATTTAGTATATTGAAATTCTAGTGGTCAATGAAAGGGAATGGTAAGGGGTATAGGAAAAAAAGGGGAAACAAAGGCTAGAATATATTGGGTAGATGGAAATACTAGTAGTCAATGAGAGGGAGGGGTAACGGGTATGATATGTATGAGTTTTTTCCTTTTGTCTTTTTATTTCTTTTTTCTGAATTGATGCAAATGTTCTAAGAAATGATCATGGTGATGAATATACAACTATGTGATGATATTGTGAGTTATTGGTTATATACCAAGAATGGACTGATCATATGTTAAGAATGTTCATGTTTCTATGTTACGTTTAAAAAAAAAATTTAATTTTTAAAAATAAAATAAAATAAAAAAGTAAATGGTGCTTGGAGAACTGGATATCCATATGCCAAACAATGAAAGATGATCCATATCTCACACCCTAATCAAAAATTAACTCAAAATGGATCAAAGACCTAAACATTAGAGTTAAGACCATAAAACTTTTAGAAGAAAATATAGGGAAGTATCTTATAAATCTTGTAATAGGAGGTGGTTTCCTAGACCTTACACCTAAAGCATGAGCATTGAAAAAAGAAATAGATAAATGGGTTCGCCTCAAAAATTAAACTTTTTTGTGCATCAAAGAACTTTGTCCAGAAAGCAAAAAGGCAGCCTACACAATGGGAGACAATATTTGCAAACCACATATTAGATAAGAGTTTAGTATCCAGAATGTATAAAGAGATTCTTCAACTCAACAACAAAAAGACAAACAACCCAATTACAAAATGGGCCAAAGACATAAACAGACACTTCTCAGAAGAGGAAATACAAATGGCTAAAAGGCACATGAAAAGTTGTTCAACTTCACTGGCTATTAGGGAAATGCAAATCAAAACCACAATGAAATGTCATCTGACACCCACTAGAATGGCCATTATTAAAAAAAATAGAAAATGACAAGTGCTGGAGAGGGTGTGGAAAAGAGGCACACTTATCCATTGTTGGTGAGAATGTAAAATGGTACAACTGCTCCGCAATCAGTTTGGTGGTTCCTCAGGAAGCTAAGTATAGAATTGCCATATGATCCAGTCATCCCATCACTAGGTATATATTCAGAAGAACTGAAGGCAAGGAAGCAAACAGACATTTACATGCTGATGTTTATAGCAGCATTATTTATAATTGCCACGAGATGGAAAAAGCCCAAATGTGCATCAATGAACAGGTGGCTAAACAAGCTATAGTATATATATATATATATGGTGGAACACTGCTATAAAACAGAAAAAAGTCATGAAGCTGTGTAGAACACATGTAGTGCTGTGTTCCAGTAGCCATGTTTCTTGATGATGATTGAACAATGATATAGCTTTCACAATGAGACTCTGTGAATGTGAAAACCTTATTCTGATGCTCCTTTTAGCTACTATATCAACAGAAGAGTAGAACATATGGAATAAAAATAAATAATGGGAACAAATGTTAAAATAAATTCAGTTTGAAATAGTGGTAAATGAAAGTGAGGGGTAAGGGGTATGGTACGTATAGTTTTTTTTTCTCTATTATCATTCTGTTTCTTTTTCTGTTGTCTTTTCTTTTTCTAAATCGATGCAAATGTACTAAGAAATGATGAATATGCAATTATGTGATGATATTAAGAATTACTGATTATATATGTAGAATGGAATGATTTCTAAATGTTTTGTTTGTTAATTTTTTTAAATTAATAATAAAAAAGAAGTAAAAAAAAAAAGTCATGAAGCATGGAACAATGTGAATGAACATCGAGGACATTATGCTGAGTGAAATCAACCAGAAACTAAAAGACAAATGGTGTATGGTCTCACTAATATGAACTAACATTAATGAGTGAACTTGGAGAATTGAAGTAAGTACACAGGTTATCAGGAGATAGAAATAGGATAGAGATTGGGCATTTGGTGCTGAAGGAACACAGATTGTGCAACAGGACTGACTATAAAAATTCAGAATTGGATAGCACAATGCTACCAGATTGTAGTACAATAATACAAGAAATTCTTCAACTCAATAACAAAAAAACAACCCATGAAACTAAATGTATGACTAAGGGAGAAGAGCTGGGGGCACATATGAAACCAGAAAGAAAGATAAAGGATAAAGTCCGAGATGGTATAATTTAGGAATACTTAGAGTAGAAGATGACAATGATTAAATGTACAAATACAAAAACATTTTTGCATGAGGGAAACAAATTAATGTCAACATTGCAAGGTGGTGAAATGGACGGTATACAGTAAAAAGTACAATCAATGCAAGTTAGGGTGTATAGTCAACAGTAACATTGCAATATGCTTCCACTGACTGTAACAAAGGCATTATGGCAAAACTAAATGTCAACAGGCGGAGGGCATGGGGGAGGGATATGGATTCTTTGTGGAAGAAAAGGAGGTGTCTTCATATAGATTATGGTGGCAAAGGCCTGTCTATTTACTTAGCTTGGATTATATATGTGAATAAAACTGTTAAAAAATGAACAGAGAGAAACAAGTGCTTGAGAAAATACAGAGGAATTTATGTGCATATTCACTGTCAGTAGGGAAACTGAGCGGTGCAGCCCTTGGAGGGCAGTGTGGTGGTTCCACAGGAGGTTAGGGGTGGGGTTGCCATGTGAACCTGCAGCCCTGTTGCTCAGTGTATACTTGGAGGAACTGAGTGTGGGGACACAAATGGACATTTGCAAACTTGTATTTATGGTGACAGTGTTCATGATTCACAATGGATGGAGGTGGACTAAAGGTACAACGACTGAGGGAAGGAAGGGGGAACTGTGGTGTATACAAGTGCCTCATTCATATGGACTAACTATAACATAAAAGCTTGGTGAATTGAAGTCGAAAGCATGGGTTATCAGGTTGGGGCCTATTGTAAAGGTTTCTAGATTATAAGCGCTTACAGCAGTCACATATATTCAGGAGTTGTAACTGTTATTTCTAAATTCTGAGATACTGAACTGTTTGTACATAACCTGGTTGTTCCCAGAAACTGGGTATTTATGTGATACCTGAGACTTGTAGTTAGAGCTCTGAAGCTGTGAAAGTCAGCACTACCCCATAGAGCAACTGTGTAAAAAGTTAAAAAAGAGATCAGACTTAGACTTGAGATGTGAATGAAGCTGATCCGGATATGACCAAGGTAAATCAGAATACAGGGTAAAGGATGACATGGTCCATATTTTAAGACTTCAACTTCTGTGTGAGACCAAAGAGAGAGATGTTTACTTGGTGCAAAATTTATAATTTTGGTAGTGCATTACCTAATTTAACTTATATGATCAGTTTAGTTGAACTCCATAAAGTACATGGAATCTTGAATAGGGCGTGGGATCTTGTTGGTTTGTCCAGGTAAGAATGATTCTTCAATATATCCCAGAGTAATTTGGGAAGAGAATAAAAAAGTATTTGCACAGATAGAGGAAATATTCAACTTACACATCTGGGGAATTCCTGATATTCTAGCAAGCAGTGGGGACAACCAATTCAATAGGCTGAGCCCTTGATCTTGGGTTCGCCCCTATGAAATTTCTTCTTGGAAAGGATAAGCTAAGCCTACTTATAATTATGCCTAAAAGTCACCCCCAGAGAACCTCTTTTGTGGCTCAAATGTGGCCTCTCTATATAAGCCAACTCAGCAGGTGAACTTCCTGCACTCCCCGCTACATGTGGCATGACTCCCAGGTGTGTAACTCTCCCTGGCAACTTGGGACAGAATTCCTGGGATTTGCCAGGACCTGGCATCATGTGATTGAGAAATTCTTCTTGACCAAAATGGAGAAGAGAGAAGTGAGACAAAATAGTTTCAGTGGCTGAGATTTCAAATAGAGTTGAGAGGTTATTCTTATGAATCATTTAGATATCCCTCTTTAGTTTATGGTATATTGTAGTGGCTGGAGGTAGTAACTAAAACTGTTGAGCTGTATCCAGAAGCTCTGATTCTTGAAGATGATTGCATAAAGATACAGCTTTTACAATGTGACTGTGTGATTGTGAAAACCTTGTGTCTGATGCTCCTTCTATCCAGAGTATGGACAGATAAGTAAAAAAATAAGGACAATAAATAAATAAATAATGGGAGGTGGGGATAAAGGGTAAAAATTGGGTAGATTGAAATACTGGTGGTCAATGAGAGGGAGGGGTAAGGGGTGTGGGTTGTATTAGTTTTTTCTTTTTATTTCTTTTTCTGGAGTGATACAAATGTTCTAAAAACAATCATGGTAATGAATACACAACTATCTGATGATATTTTGAGCCATTGATTCTACACCATGTATGGACTGTATGTGTGTGAAGATTTGTCAATAAAAATATTTTAAAAAATAACCAAATCACAAAGCCAAATTATTTAATCCTATTCAACAAGTATTGAGCATCTTGCTTTTAGCCTTTACTCATTTGGTCCCTGGTATAATTTGGCTGTTCAGTATGTATAATTTATCTGCCCTATGAGATCATAGGCTTCTTTATGATCAGGTTGGGGGGTTGAGGGGGGAAGTATATTTCATTTGTGCCTTTCCTCAATCTAGCAAAGAGTTTACCCATAACCTCTCTGATGGAATTCTTTCCCACTTCATAGACTGTCCTCATATACAGTCTGGTGGTATGTCCTGGTAATCTCCATTAAATCTCCTCTGATTTAATAGTTTTATGATGGGGACCAGAGAAGTGGACTCTTTAACTCTCCATGGTTTCTAATGCAGGAGGCTAGAACTTCATTTTGAGGATTTTGTTTGAGTTGGTCAAGCCCAATAGAAAGGCAGAATGAATTGAGAAATGTGGAAGGAAAACATTGGCTCAATCCATAGTACAGCATGCTGTGGGCAGAACTCAGGGCTTATGGGTATTGAGCTGAGAGTGCGAAGGCTAGCCTGGGGCGGGGTGGGGGCATTGCTAGTAGCATGTGGACCCTACTTGCCTCCCAGACCACCCCAGATACCTTTCAGGAGTCAGCCTGATCATCTAGAGCTCAGAGCTGGGTGGAGTGGAAGGGAAGGGCGAGGAGGCAGAGGGCAGGCCAGGTTAGGCCTGGTGCTGATTGAGACTGGCATTTTCTCTCGCCTCAGGCTCTGCTGGGGAGCAAGCAAGGAGAATTTGGGTCATTGCCCTGGAAACCTCAGCCGTCCTCCCACATTCCACTAGACTCAGCCCCACCCATAGCACCCGCCCCTACTTCAGACTGGCAGAAGACTCCCAGGTCTGGAAACTGGTAGTCAAGAGGATAGACTGTTTGCATTGTTTGTTTTGTTTTGTTTGAAGAAGGGCATTCCAGCTATGGCACTAAGCAAAACAAACCACCTCCCACCATGACTGCTTTATTCATAGAGGACCAAGAATTGAATCTCTTGCTTCTCTCCCAAACAGACAAGTGAAACAATGGGAAGCTTCCAACAGATTTCACTGCCTGTCCACTCTAGCCAGACTTGGTTCCTACCACAGCCTGCTGGGCTGCCCACACCCCACAGCTGTCCCCAGTTCCTCTGTCCAAAAGCTTCCAGAACCTGAGAGCAGTGAACTCTCAGCTGAGGGCTGTGAAGTGCTCTTAAAATGTCAAGTCCTGAACTCATGACCAGACAGATTTGGGCATCTGCAGCAGCGGTGGGCCATCCTTCTGATCCCAAATAGGGCTGCATGGATGCCGTGTATACAACCCACTCCTGGGCGCTCCACCCTTCAACCACGGGGTGGGGAAAAAATGTAGTCCCTGCTCCAGAGAAGCTGCCAAGTGATGGCTTGCACCACATTATCAGGAGAAGGCTGCACATGTGAGCGTGATGATGAGACTGAGAAGGAAGCAGTAACGGGAGCAGTTCTGACCAGACAGGGCTTTGGAGTTAAGAGGCATTTGCATCCTGACTTTGCCAGTTATTATCTGTGCAACACTGGGCAAGTTAATTCTCTCTTAATGCTAAGAGATTGCATTGCATATCTGGAATACAATATACCAGAAATGGAATAGCTTTCAAAAAAGGGGGAATTTAATCAGATGCTAGTTTACAGTTCTAAGGTCAAGAAAATGTCCCAATTAAAACAAGTCTATAGAAATGTCCAATCAAAAGCACCCATCCAAGGAAAGATACCTTGGCTCAAGGCAGATGAAGTTCAGGGTCTCTTCTCAAGTGAGAAGGCACATGGCGAGCACAGTCAGGGCTTCTCTCTCAGCTGGAAGGGCACATGGCAGACACAGCAGCATCTGCTAACTTTCTCTCCTGGCTTCTGGTTTCATGAAGCTCCCCAGGAGGTGTTTTCCTTCTTCATCTCCAAAGGTCTCTGGCTCATGGGTATTCTGCTTTGCCATGCTGCAGCATTCTTTGCTCTCTCTGAATCTCCTATTCTCCAAAATGTTTCCTCTTTTATAGGACTCCAGTAAACCAATCAAGACCCACCCAAATGGGTGGAGACATGTTGTCACCTAATCCAGTTTAGCAACCACTCTTGACTAAATCACATCATCCAGGGAGATGAACTGATTACAGTTTCAAACATATAGTATTGAATGGGGATTATTCTACCTTTATGAAATGAGATTTTGATGAAAACATGGCTTTTCTAGGGGCCATACATCCTTCAAACCAGTACAGTTGCTAACTAGGCAAATGAAAAGCTAAGAAGTTATCTCAAATGCATCACCGAGGTACCAACTGTGAGAAGCAGCTACTACTCTTAGGGCTGAGGAAACAAAGGGAAGGAAGTTGATTTATTAAAACTTGGAAACTTAGAGGAGGGTTTCTACAGGGCTGAAACTCAGACCTCTGAGGAAGCACCATGCTTGACTGGTACTAGGGTCTCCAAGTAGGTGAATCGAGGCTGGTCCAGTGAGTATTTGAAAAAACAGCAAACTGATTCAACCATCGCTTCTGGAATGAATTTCCTCTGCTAGGATGAGGAGGCATTGCTGGGAGACTTATGGGAACAGGAAACTAAGAGGATGCCAACAAAAAGGGACAGGTTCCTTCTCTATCCCTGAGCCTTACAGCCTCTCTCTGTTGCCCCTATTGGCAGAGCCCAACACAGGGCAGCTGGCCAAGAAGAAATGTGGTTTGTAGGGTTTCTGCTTCAGCATCAGCTGGATGCAAATAGGACTGAATATGGATTTCAATGGCCTTAACTTCACACATGATCCACTCACAGTTAGGATTAAATGAAAATATGTGTATAAAATGTTTAACACAGGGACAGGCACAGAGTTGATGCTAAATTACTATTATTATATTATTTATTTTTGTCATTACCATCATCATCATTATTGTGGTAGATAAATGGGCTTGGCAATTTGATGTAGGATAATGGCAGGCTCTGAGATTGGTTGATAGTGAGTGGAGACTAATTTCTAGGTTCCCTTTTGGAAAATTCAATTGAGAATGTGAGATTTCAGATATATTTTAAAAGACAAAAGTGATATCAAATAATAAAGAATATAAATTAGTCATGTAAATTTGATTTCTAAGACATCCATCCCTCTCCATTGCTATGGCCCTGCACTTGTTCATCCCCTTTTACCTCTTACTTGGATTCACTAATACTCTCCTCTCACCTTCAGGCCCTCTGTTCTCTGGTCCATTTAACCACTGCTTCCAGTATTCATCCTACTGCCCTGCTGTCATATCATTGCATGTCCACCTCTTCATATTAAAAGCAAGATTTCTTTGACTAACATTTCACCCCCTCAATGACCTGTTGAGCCCTGGAAATACTACTTTGCATCGGGTCTGGCATCCTTCCTATGCTAGTGCCAAATTGGAAAAATAGGAGTGGGAAGGAAGTTAAGTTAGGCCTGATGCCTATGGAATTTCCCTTCAGATGTCCTGTGTCAGCTGTAACTCATAATGTGAAACACAGGGTTAAAAACTCCACTGCCATCCACCCCTAAATCTTTAATAGGGTCCTCATCAAAGTTGAGGTAACTTCTTCACGTCCTCAGCCCACTGGGTGCAGTTCTCCTCTTCCTTATTAAATTAGCAATTCCCTTCTTCCTTTTCTTTCTCTTTAATGGCATCTTCTCCAGGACCTAGGGTAAAGGAGCAACTTCTATCAGGATCATTACTAGTTTCATGGCAGAGGTAAAGGAGAAGATGTTGACACCTCACAATGGCTTGTAAAGATTCTGCTTAGATGTAGCATGCATCACTTCCAATCATATTTCGTTGGCTAGAGGAAGCTGCAGGGCTTCTTCTGAGTTCAGTAGAAAGAGATGTATGATTTTCACTTAATTAGGGGCGCTGCAAGTCACTCGGCCAAATCTGACATCAATGGGCATGAATGTATACTATTACCCGAGAGAGAAGAAATGAATATTTTGAACAATAGGAGAATCTACCATACCATTCTATCCAGGGATCCTATCACCTCACACCAGGAGAATTAAGTCCCAGGTGGTGATGGCTTCTAATCTAACCTGGTCACAATAAAAGTGTTCCCCCAGATCGTTTGAAGTTTCCCTTCCTCCTCTGCCATCTCCATATTACATTGAAAATGGAGTAGTTGCCATACTATTATTTCCAAAATGCTATTATCATCCTGTCTTTCCCTTGCTCTGAACGTTCAGGGACTCTCTACTGCCAATGAGTTCAAATCTAAATCCCGCAACCCAGTGTTCAAAGCCTCCCTCAACTGGCCATCCCAAACATGTCCAACTGCATCCTCCTTCCAACTCCTCAGATCCAGCCAGTCAACTGATAGTGTTCCTTACAACTACGCCAATATTTATGATATTAATCATAACCTGTGACATTAATCTTTGTTTGTGCTTCTTTTGGTCCCCTCCTCACTATCTCTTTCCCAATCAGTCTCTGTCCTTCATTTTCTTCAAGAGTTGGCTCAAATCTCAAATTCAAAATAATTTCCTTAAACCTCTTCCAACTCTTTACCCTCCTCAAAATTCAGAATTACATCTCTATGTCCCTGTTTTATTTTGTTTTCTGCTTCTAGAATCATTATGTATAATTTTGGGAAGAGATCTTGGGAATTTTCTATTCCATATGTACTACCTCCCCCTATTTCAGATATGAGGAGAATTAGATCCCAGAAAAGAATGAACAGAAAAGTCATTAATTTATCAAAAGATTAAGTTGGGATGAAGATTGATCTTCAGACTCCTACTTCAGTATTCATCCCCCTATATCAATTTGTCTCTTTGAATTTATATCTATATTTCCCACTAGATGATAAGCTACTTTAAGGCAGGAATGCCTCATTCTATCATCTGTTACGCAAGGCTCTTGGCATTTATTATCTCTAATTTTAACCGCAATCTTGCTAGGAAGTGAGTATTCTCATTTTACTAATGAGAAGACTAAGAGTCATATAAGTACTGGGCCAAAGATTAAATAACCAATAAATGATAAAGACAGGGTTTTATTAAATGCCTTTGGTGTGCTTGGAACTGTGCTAGTTTCTACTTCAAGGAAATTGCAATAGAATTTACTTTAAAAATTACTGGTTCGTTTCCCAGTGCTTGGCCATGTGAAAAATAAATAAATAAATAAATAAATGCTATAGGGTAGTGTGATGGTAGCACAATGGCAGAATTCACACCTGCCATGCCAGAGACCCGTGTTCAATTCCTGGTGCCTGTCCATGCCAAATAAATAAATGTTGTAACTTCAAGGTAGTTCATAATAAATCCCAAATGAGTATTATATTCTGGGCTATGGACTTTTGTGTGGGACAGGTATTGTGGCCTGAGATACTGAGAAAAAGATCCAACTTGAGCTTGGCAGTTAAGGATGCACAGGACATGTACAGCTTAAGCAGATGCAGTGGGAGATGCAGGCATTTCTAGCAAGGAGAAGAGTGTGAACAGAGACTGGTAAAAAAAAAAAAAACTGTTGGGAAATGAGGGGAAACTTGTTTGGCAGGAGCCAGAGTTTTCACAGTAGAGTCATGCACAATAAGCCACAACAAATCATTTAGGGCAAAGGTATGGAAGGCTTTCAATGCCAAGCTAAGGTACCTGGATTTTGTCCTGTAGGTTATGGGGATTCAACATAAAACTGTGATTTAGCCAGCAGTGTATCATGTGAGTGGAGGAAAAATGCCTAGGAGGAGAGACAACTTAAAGGACCACTTCAGTCTGTACTAATGGCAGGGGGAGCATGCTAGAAATCATATTGTTGGTACAGGAGTTAGTACTATTATTTGTGGAGATAGGGGTTGGAAAAGTGAATGTAAATTGCCAAATGTGTTTGCTGAAACCCAGAAAGTCCTGTTTTCCTAAAAACTTGCATAAAATTTAATGGCAAAAACACTAATAAAAATACATCCTTGTTACATAAAGGGTCATAGAAAGGGGAAGGGAAATTCTGTTCCCAGAGAGTGAAAAAAGCTTTATAAATCCCCCCAAGCCCATTCCGCCTTTTATATTGTCTTCAGTAGTAGGTTTCTAACGTATATTCTTTAACCTTGTCCTTTTCTTTCATAAATGAATCCACAGTTGACTGGATCATGTCTACTGAGCATTCACAAGAGGCTAGAATGTACTACTTACTTTCATCAGAAAATGATTTCCAAGTTTGTGACATTGCCTGTTCTCATAAATCATATCAGCACCTTTTTCTTATCCAATTATTTGGAAAAACTAAAATGAGCCAAATTTAGTAAAATATCCAATTTGCTGCAAAGCTTTGATTTAAAAAAAAAAAGATGGCACCATTCCTTATATGGAAATGTGGGTCACAGACCCAGAGCAATATGCAATAGGTTAAATTTAAAATATAAATTCATCAACCGGATATAGGAATTCAAATGGTGAATCATCACAGATAGTTTAGTGCTTTTAAACCTAAAGTGAAATTGTAAAGATGTGGGTTGATAAACGTTGAATTTCAAACCCATGAATCATTGTTGAGACCCATCTCTGTACCCTCAAGTTACTCAGTGTTTCTCTTAACCTTGGTGTTCAGAAAGATCTAGGAATATGTTACTCTCCTAGTGCTAAAACAATACCATACAATGGATTGCTTAACTATAGAAATATACTGGCTCAGGTTTCAGAGACTAGAATGCTTGCTCTTCTGGCTTCCAGCAATCTTTGGGGTTCCTTGAGTTTTCCATCACATGGTAGCATCACCTCCTTTCTCTTCCAAGTCCTGTAGACTTCCAGCTTCTGGCTGTTCCCTCTGCTTCCTTCTTCTTGTATCCAATTTCTTTTGCTTTTAAGGGCTTAAGCTTTGTTGGGTTAAGACTACCCTCATTCAGTGTGGGCACACTTAACTGAGAACATCTTCAAAGGCCCAATTTGCAAATGGGTTCACACCCACTAGGACCAGGGTTTGGGACCTGAACATGCCTTTTGTGGGGGGCACAATTCAATCCCCAACAGGGAGTATCAGCCCAGCCAACACCAAAGATATTCAAAAGTTGACCACATAACCTCCAAGCACTATGCCCTATTCTAGAAACCCCAAATCATGCTCATTTTACTTTACAGGGCCAATTTGTTGGGTGATTCAGGAACAATTTGTGTGATCTGTATTTGTATGTGTGATGTTGCAATTTCATTCAGGGATAAAAGGATATAGAAGACTTCAGTGGATTTTGGAAGGTTTAGGAAAAGGTCTTTCTCTTGCATTACTTAAGGGTTCTGAACTTCGTTGTGTGGCATGAACATCTTTGGCAGTCTAAGGAAGCCTACAGACCCCTTTTCAGAAAAAAAATCTTTAAGAACTTATAAAATAAAATGCATATGATTAGAAAGGAAATGAATTAGATGGAAACAAAGCTATTGAAATATTGAAAAAGAAATGTACATTATAGTAACGATACCTCTTTATTAACGTTAAATAACAAGGCCTAGTGGCAGGTCAAATGACTGTAGTGATTTTGTGATGCAGTGATGAGTGGTAAGATTTTGAGTTATCTGCAACAACTATATAGTGAGAATATTTGTGATTCCTTTTGGTGAAAGTTACAGTTACTGCTAATATTACAGTGGTTTGTTGCCTACATATAAAATGGAAGAAAATGCTCTGGTGTTAATGAACATCCAGATGTCATTTTTCCCCCATTCAAGGTCACAGACCTCCAAATGCTATTGGTGGATAGACCTCAGGTTAAGAACCCACGTATTAAGAGCTTATTTCTTGGGATCACATAGCTATCAGTGCTCACTGGAGTCTACGCAGACCTCTACTTTAGGCAGCGTGGAAGTGATGCTCTGATAGTTCTGGGAAGTTGGCCCATTAGGCTTGCTTACCACTGCTGAACTAGCCCCCAGCATCATGCCTCACAGGGCATGAGTAGATGCTTGGTGCGTGTTTGTTGATCTACTGTGTGAAGAACTGGATAGACTGACAATGGAATGGAGTTGAACTTGGCCCTCAAGGGCCCTTCTTGCTGGAACTTTCTGGGACTCTATGGCTCTATGACAAATGCAGAAGGACTTTACTGAAGCCAGCTCAGAGGCCTGTGGCTGCCAGGAAGTGACCACAGGAGACAGTTTAGGCAGGTGGTGGAGTTTTGATGCAAAGCACTGGAGGGTAGGGGGAGTTGGATGCACATTGCCAAGTCATAATTCTATCCCTGAGATGACGATCTGGAGCAGAAAATGGATGTGCTGCATCTAGTGACCACAGAGGGTAACCAAAGGGCAGAGAAACAGCTGAGGCTGCCCAGCTGTTTCCTCTGTCACATGTCCATCAGCTTGGGCATTCATCAGGACCCTGGTATATAGTTTTCTGAATAAGGAGATCATTTTTAAGCTTAAAGTCCTTTTGTGTTTCTGACAAGTGTCATTGCCTGAAAGTGTTGACTGAGGTTTTTTCCTCCCTACCACCACCAAGGAAAGGAAGAAAAAGAGGCTGAAATCACACAGCTTTGTGAATTCCTGGCAGGACTTAGTCATTAAGACACTGTAATGTAAAGCAATCATTAAGATTAGTAATAGTCATAAAAACAGGATACCAACAAATGAAATGATCTAAAATGGGACATTTACCCAAGTTAACACTTTTATACAGGGATGGGATTTTCATATTGTACAAATGAATGATATTAGCAATGATGGCTGTCATTTTTGTAGCATGCCTCCTATGCATCAGCTATCTTATATAATTTTTACCCCCATTTAACCCTCACAACACCACCCTGTGTGCATTATCAGCCCCCGTTGTGGGTTAAATGGTGTTCTCCCAAAGGGTATGTCCACCTGGAACTTAAGAATGTGACCTTATTTGGAAAACGGTCTCTTTGTAGATGGAATTAAGTTAATCTGAAGATAAGATCATCCTGGCTTAGAGTGAGCTCCAAATCAAATGATAAGTTTCCTTATAGGAGAAGAAGACACAGACAGCAGAGGCAAACACACAGAGAGAAGGTGATATGAAGATAAGACAGAGATCGGAGTGATGCATCTATAAAGCCAAGGAGCACCAAGGACCGTTGGCAGCCACCTGACACTACAAGAGCGGCATGGAGCAGGTGCTCCCCTAGAGCCCCAGAGGAGCTAACCCTGCCAACACCTTGATTTTGGACTTTTGGCCTTCAAGACTGTGAGAGGATAAATTCTGTGGTTTAAAGCATCTAGTTTATGGTACTTTGCTATGGCAGCCCTAGGAATCTAATGCTCTGTGAAACAGCTGCCTTTTACAGTGAAGACACCAAGGCTAAGGTAGGATACATACCTGTCAAGGGTGCATAGTCAGCACACCTGAGTGCCCTCAGAAGGCACCGACCAGAAGTGCCTGCCTCCAGGCTCTACTCCAGCCTCCCAGAGTGAGGCAGTGCTGTTCTAGTTCTGAAAACTATCCATATGACTATGGCTACGTCATAGACTGCCAAGGGGTCACCTAGGACAGGCATGCTCACCACTCCGCAACTCTGCCACAACTGACAAATAATTTAAGTAACTCAAGTTGACATATGCTATTAGGGTGATTTAGCACAAAGGTGAGCCACACACCTGGAATCAGACCACCTGGAGATGAGACCAACTGTTCCACTTTGTGAGCTATGAGACCTTGGACACGTTATTTCACTTCTCTCTGTAAAATGGGAAAAAGTCAAGAGGAGCCTAAGGAGACGTGACAAAGGTAATGAGTATCCTGGATGGGATCTGAAACAGAAAAAAGAGATTAGATCAAAAACTAAGGAAACCTGAATAAAATGTGGGTTTCAGCTGATAATAACAAATCAGTGTTGGTTTATTAATTTTAACAAATGTACAACACTAATGGAAGAAGTTGATAGCAGGGGAGGCTGGGTGTGGGGTATGTGGGAACCATCTGAACGATCTCCACAATTTTTCTGCAAATCTAAAACTGTTCTAAATAAGAATGTATTTTAGAAATGCGGGGAAGTATCAGTACCTCACTTCACAGTATAACATTTAGAACAGTTCCTGACACATAGAAAGACCATTTAAACATTAGCTATTATTGTTTTAGAGCTATTATCAAAAACAAGGAACTTTCATCTGAAAATTTCCATGAAATAGGCTAAATACTTTTTCTTAAAAAAAGATGATGTTATATTTTTAGAGTTAGATTGTCTAAAAAAATTGTTGCAACTATAGTTTTGTCTCATTCCCTACTAGGGAAAAGCAAATGAAGTAAACATTCTCTTACACTTCAGTAGTTCCTAGTTTTAGATCTTTCGAAACTGAGATTTCTGATTTCTGACCTATTCTACTATTGCATGCAATTCAAAGGAACAAGGTCTAGCTTTTCTGGGAAATATGAAAAAAATCTAAAAAGACTTGCAAATATATCTTCAAAACAAGACTTCATGCTTTTTTTTTTCTGCTTATGAGTTCAATTTTTTAAAAGCATCCACCTCTTATTTTACTTTTTCTTGAAAAATCAAGCAGAATGAATTGTCATAATTCTTTCTTTACTATTTTGACATCCTATAAGATGGACAAATTACTCATTTCTTATATAATCACTTAGATTCCCACCTCAGTGAAAGAATAGCACTTTTGAGAGGTACACTAGATTTAAGCAGATTGTTCCCTTCTTCCCTGATCCTAGGCACCTCAAGAAAATGAGAAAACATTTTCTTTTCCTATAAAAAATAGGATAGAAAACGCTTTGGAATTCAATGCACATTTACTCACCCCAAGAGGAAAACCACTCTTCTAGACCTGTAATGGGAAATGGGAAGGGTAAATGGGAAGGGTAGATGGACAGACATACAGATAAGAGCTTGTAGATGTGCTGTCATGTCCAAAAGGAGCAGGCAAAGGGCAGTGCTTTAGTTTGTGAGCTGCCAGAATGCAATATAACAGAAATGGAATGTCTTTCAGAAGGGGAATTTATTAAATTGCAAGTTTACAATTCTCAGGCTATAAAAATCCAAACTAAGGCATCCATGGAAAGACAGCTTGACTCATGAAAGGCAAGTAGGTCCAGAACCACTCTGTCAGTTGGAAGGGCAAGTGACTGGCCTCTGTTGGGGTCTCTGGCTTCTAGACACCTCTCTCAGCTGAGAGGGCATCTGGCAAAGTCTGCTAGCTTTCTCTCCTCATCTCCCAAGGCTTCCCCAGGGGTGTTTTCCTTCTACATTTCCAAAGGTCTCTGGCTGTGTGGGCTCTGTTGGCTTTAAAGCTTTTTTTCCAAAATGGTTCCTCTTAAAAGGTTCCAGTGAGCGACACCACCGTGAATGGGTGGAGTTCATGGAAACCACCTAATCAAAAGTTACCACCCCACAACTGGGTGGGTCGCATCTCCATGGAAACAATCAAAAAGATTGTTTTTCCACCCAGCAAAACTTTGAATGAGGATCAAAGGACATGGCTTTCTGGGATGCACAATAACTTCAAACCAGCTCTGGCTGACTCTTGGAGAAGTGCGGGAGCACTGGCCCTAGGAATTGCATCACAAAAAAGCAACTGCCTCAACAGGCTGCAGAGAGCCAAGCTCGTAACCTATCTCTCAAGGAAAACCAGCCTAGGTCATTCTGTACTAAAACTTTAATGTCTGGGCTTTTCCATTAGTCAAGGTTGAAACCTGGGTCTGAGTTTAGAGATCTAGAATCAGTCATCACTGCCCCAAATGCTCCACTCTGAACTATCATCAAAACAGACCTACCTTCTGGGATTTCCTTAGAAAGAGGATTTTTCCAGGAAAATCCATTTTGAGAGATCCTTGAATTGGACTATGTGTTCAAAAGGAAACAGTAAACTTAGTTCATACCTGGTTTTCTTAAGAAATCTGGCTCCAATATTATAATGAGGCAATTTTTAGATTGGTTCTGTGTCTCCTTGAGGTAAAATTTCATCCAGCTTTCGGTGTATCTGTTCTCTTTTCTAGAACTTCAGAAACCATATTAGGTGAAAACAGATGCAGGGGTGGTAATAAGTACATGAAGAGAAAGGGCTTTCCCTGCATAAATGCTCTTTTGTTTAATTGTTAAACAAAGGTAAGCAATTTTCTTCAGTTGGCCTTCTTGAAGTATTTAATAGGTTAATGTATACCATGAATTTCTGATGGGGGGATTTAGTAGTCTATATTGAATAAATTAATCTTTGCCACTTCATTAGCAGGGCAAAGATTAACAGTGCTCTTCAAGGTATGGTTTGGGAAACAGTGTTCTATAGCAACCTACATAAAGCTAAATCATTGTCAATTGTATTAGTCTTTAAATCCTGTCCTTCTAATCCTTGGTTGCTTACAATTTAGGACCTAAACCACTGCAAGATCAATTTACATTGGGCAACAAATATCCAGTATTTCACCGAGGTTTGGTCTGGGACCAGGTCCCACAACTGCATTTTTCCATGCAATAGGATATTATTCTGTTGATATTCAAGATATCTTAATTCCATCAATGTATAAGGAATGTTTGCCCAAAATAAATCTACCAAAATACTTGCAACTAACAGCAATTTCCTTCTATCAAAAAACTTTTATTGTATATTATTTCATTGGAATTTTTAAATCATGAGCTCCTTGGTATAAAGAAAATTATGTCCTTACTTTAATAAATGTTGACGCTACTGTCAAGCCTTTTGTTATATGATGCATTGATGGAGCACCCTAGTACTCTCTCATCAGCCACCTGATATAGGAAAGTGTGGGACACTAGGATTATGACCAACCACAGTTTTACCCTGAATAGTCATGAAGCAACAGAGATTGCAGGTGAGGCAGATGATTTTTATACTCTCTCACCCAAGTCTCTCATATCTGACAGTTCATTGGAGCTAGTTTTATTATGCCTAACCATATATAGATTCATTACTTCTGTTATGGTATAAGAATCCAGCATACCATCTTCAATTAGATGCCAATCCAATTTGCTTTTAAAACTTTTCTTCTTTCTCCTCTTCCAGTTCTGGAGACATCACAAGGTTAGTGAAATATTTCCATAGTTTGTTAGAATAATGTATTGTTTAGCCTTTTTAATGATTAAGGTGTTTGCATCATGCTCAATCCTTTCTTCTATCTGATTTTGTGTAAACTTGATGACAGGATTCAGAGAGTGAGTATCAGCAGCTATCTGAAAAGTCCATAAAAAGGTAGTTGAAAGTGATAAATCCTCTCTGGGCCTCCTGGAGGATCCTCCTGAATGTAATCCTTGGCCACCATTTCTCCCAGGTTTTGTAAGGATAACAGCCTTCCATATTGTTGCAGCTGCACAAATTGCATCGTTAAGGTCGAAGGAAACTAAAATCCTTCCATTTTGCAATAATTATTTAAAAAGTGTAATATGTCCATTTCAAATGCCTTCGTACAGTGGCCTAATGAGGAGTGCATTTTGAAGAACCTGTTAGAACCTGTTTGTTACTGAAACTGACCCTAAAAGTCCACCAGTGAATATAGCTAGAAAGAAATCTAGAACGGTGGGAATTTTCCAGGTTTTCTTTGGCTCTCCAAATGCCAAGTCATGAGAAATTCCAGGATACTAGATGTCAACTGTCAAACTTTCACAGTACTGAAGGAATTTTAACACAAGCTAGTAGATAGTGGCACAATAGACAATTTGCCTGTATAATTCTGACTTTTCCTGTTCTGCCAAAAAAAAAATGCCTTTGCAGTTATGACTCCACAGTTTATCAGAGTAGACTACAGCTCACTATGACTTTTAAAATGTGTAGTATTGGACCATGTCTCTTTTGATATGTCTGGAGAAACCTCTTGGTTATGGCAGAATTATTGAGTAGGGGCCTGTTTTAGTTTGCTAAACCTGCCAGAATGCAATATAACAGAAATGGATCAGTGTTTATAAAGGGGGTTTATTAAGTTATATGTTTATAGTTCTAAGGTAAGGCCTTAAAAATGTCCAAATTAAGGCATCCAGAGACAGATACCTTGACTCATGAAAGGCTGTTGTCTGTCACATGGGAAGGTACATGGCTAGTGTCTGCTGGTCCTTGTTCCTGGTTCCATTGCTTCTAGCTTCTGATTCCAGTGGCTTCCTCTCTAAGTGTCTATGGCCTTAACTTCTCAGGGGCAAAACCCTGGGTTCTGGCTCATTTAGCATCTCATGGGAAGTCACATGGTGATGTCTGTTGGGCTCAGCATCTCCAAACATCTGTGTCTACTCATCTGCTCTCTTCATCGGCATTCCGAGCATCTCCAAATATCTGTATCTATGTTGGCCGCGAACTTTCTCCAGAATGTTTCCCTTTTGAAGCACTCTAGTAAACTAATCAAGATCCACCTTGAATGGGTGGAGTTGCATCTCCATCTACTCAAAAGGTCACACCCACAATTGGGCATGCCACATCTCCATGGAAACAACCTAATCAAGAGATCCCACCCTACAATATTGAGTCAGGATGAACAGATCATGGCTGTCCCCACAAGATTAGACCAGGATTGAAAGCACATGGATTTTCTAGGGTACATAACAGGCCTCCATAATGTTTGGAGACATCTTCAGGCCTCGATTGCTCTCACTCCCTACAGGCAGACTATTTTTAAATCCTGTCTATCTTGGAAGCATATCCAGAATCCAACTACTTCTCACTACCTCTATTGTTTCCACTCTATCCAAGCCATCATCATCTCTCATTTCCACCCCAGAAATAGCCTCCAGTAGTAGGTTTCCCTTCTTCCATTCTTGCTGCCTCTGTGGTCTGCTCAGAGAGATCCTTTCAAGACCAAAGCTACAGCATGTCCACTCAAAACCTTTTGAAAGCGTCCCATCTCACTCAGAAGACAAATCCTGAGTCCTTACCACTGCCCATAAGGTCCTTCCTAATGAGCTGCCCTACTGTCCCCTGGCCTCTCTGACCTGTCTTCTGCCACTTCCTCATGCCCCCCCCACCCCCACCCCATTCACTCTCCTTTGGCCACACTGGCCACTTTGTTCTTCCCCAAACATGCCTGCTCTGTAGCCTTGAACTTGTCATGCCCCGAGGGCTGCACTGCTCTTCCTCCAGGTTACCTGATGGCTCCTTCACTTCCCCAGGGCTTTGACTAACTGCCACTATATCAGAGCTGCTCCTCTGGCCACCCCCTAGTGCCCACTCTCTGACTCTAACAGTCATTCGTCTTTCTTAACATTTATCACCACCTGACAGCTTTTTGTTTGTGCATATTCTCTATCCCACTAGACAGTAAACTCCACGAGGCAGGGACCTTAATGATTTAATCGGCATTGTGTTTCCAGAACAGTGTCTGGCACTAGTGAGTATTCAGTAGATACTGGTGAATGCATGAATGACTGAATCCAGGTTTACTGGTAACGTCACTGCCCTTTGCAGCCCTAGAAGAAAGAGGATGGTGCTCACGAGATAAAATATTTACTCAAAACCAAAGAATCCCAACCCTTTGTTAGAGTGCTTAAATTACCCTAAAAAAAAAAAAAAAAAAAGGAAGGAAGGAAAAAATGAAAGGAAAAGGATGCTTCACTAACTGAATGAGGGAATCAGTTTGCGGTCAATTTTTTTGGTTTGTTCCTATGGATTTCTTGCCATTTGCTTCAAAGATAGAAAAATAGGGGCATAATGAGTCTAGTTCTTGGTGTCAAGTCTGAGTACTAAGTAAATTCATATCCACTGTATTTTCTGGAAAATCTCATTCTTGGATTTATTCTACTAACTAGAAATATAGAAGGAGGCTGGTTCTTTTAGACTTCAAAATAATATCAGAACCTGAGGTGAGTGGGTTCCTCAAGCAGATTAGCCAAGTGAGACCATCTTTATTTAACTGGTCATGAGAAAAGAGTCTGAGCTCTGAAGAGGGCGGGCTATGGGGCTGGATGGGTTGGAGGGAGGGGGTGCTGCCTGAGGAGGAGGAGGAGGTAATCCTGAGCCGCCTCCCAGCCCCAGGACACGCCCATGACCGCCCTCTCCCAGAAGGAAGGTCAGCCCTGGTTTGGAACTAGCCTTTCCACTTCCCCTGAAGCGTGGGGCAACATGCTCAGTTTCATTTTGCTTTTGAATGTTTTGTACTGGGCTTAAATCAGAGAAGGAATAACAGGCTTATAAAATCCAGGACCATACTTCTGTCTTGTTGTGGGCGGTAAATAATCCATAGGATAATCCATAAGTAAACGAAAAAGGTAGCTAGATATGTACTATAGCTGGAACTAGGTAGCTGGAGAGAGACAAACATTTTACAAGTTCATTGTAGAATTTTGTTTAGTGATGACATCATTATGTTTCATGCACAGTAGTAATTCAAATTTATCTATTTTCCCCCAGCAGAGGTTTGCACAGTGATTCCGAACTTGGGCTCTATTTATTAAGCAGCAGTGTGATCTTGGGCATGTTACTTAGCTTCCCTGAACCTCAGTTTCCTCATGTGGAAAATGGAGATAAAATAGTACATAAGACATAGGGACATTGTGAGAACAAAATGCAGCAATTCTCATTAAATGTTTAACAGTGCTGGGCACACACTAGGTGCCCAACAAAATGAACTACAGTGAACATGGATCCTGAGTGAAATCAGCATGAATGAAGCTGCAGCCCAGGCCCCTCGCTTGCACAGGCTCCCAGGGATGCTGGGAGGGCCAGGAAGCTTCAGGGGATTCCGTGGGAGACAGGAAGGCAGGTTAACACCAGGAAGCATTACTCAGGAAGCACTCCTGTGTAAGCATATCTCATTTATTGCCCCAAGGAGATGTCAAAAAGAAAGGGGCTGCAATCCCCGAGGCTTCTGTAATTTGTTGTCATGTGTTGTTGTTTTCTCTCTCTCTCATTTTAAATAAGTCTATGCTGTCATACCTAACTAAATATTGACAATTTTGCATTCCTTTTCTTAAAGGGGGCCATCCTAAATCATTTAATCTTCAGGCCCACAAAATCTGGATTGCCCCTGAATTGTATAATTAAAACTTCGCCCAAATCCTGAAAGATAGTTATTATCACTATATCACTGTCAGAAAACGGGAAGGTGCTGAGAGATGAATGCTATCACCAAGAATATACTGGCAGACTGGGCAGGGCTAGAATTTGAATCCAAGTCCCTCTCTATCTAAAACCCAAACTCTTCCTGCTATAACCACTTCATCCTATCCTGGGAATCGTGAGGGCTTAAAAATATAAAAACAAAACCTACAGACTAGAGTATAAGGCCTAGGCCACAAAACATTTCTTGAACTCTTAGCACATTGTGGGCACTGTGCTCAGGGTAGTGGGAAACCCACACATATCCCTCTTGAAAATAATTCTTCTGAAGGTCTTGATAGGTGACTGAGGCATTGACTCCAGAGTCCTTGCTTTCTATGTTACACACTTGTACAAATCAGCTGTGCAATTCTGCAATCCACACTGTGCAGGGCATCACACTCAGAGTTACCTGAGGCTGGTCTCAATGACAAAGCATCAGTTTAAGGAGTCTTCTTTTAACTACTGGCTATGAAATGTTTTCAAAGAAAGGCAGCTGGAGATAGAGGACTTGTCAGCTGGTACTTGAAATAAAGCCATCCCAATAGCTGACTGTCATTCCCAAGGTCCCCAGAGTTCAGATTGGTTCCCAGCTAGGTTTGCTCAGTGTTTACTCTCCTAGGAGCATTCTGAGTTGCCCCACATGTGGTGTGGTTGAGTGGCTAGGTCTGAGGAGTGAACCAGGCTAAATAGAGTGAGTTGGATGAGTTCATATGACTTCCTGATGTCAAGGCACAGTGGAAGATGGCCCATTTCTAAGTTTCAGAAGAAATGGACAGCTAGGGGCAGAGTGTAGAATGATGTGCTTCCTTAAGCTCTGTGTGGTGGTCTGCCAACTCCAATTACCCTTCAGCTCATAGCCCTTGAAGAAGGTCAGATTCCCAAGGTAGTGAGAGCTCCCGACCTGGGGCTTTGAGCAACCAGGATGGTTGGATTCCACCCCATGGGCCCAGCAAACTTCTCTGGAGATGGAGATAGTGTGATATAAGATCTTTTAATTTTAAGGGATATAGAGATTCCCACAACCTCACATGAGCAATGGGAATTTGTGGTAAGAATACACATTGCTGTAAAGAAGGGAGGATCCTGGGGAAATACAAGGGAAGCCTGACCTCAGAGAGATCCTACCTGGAAGGGCATTTGGGATTCACAGCAGCTCTAGTGCTGGGTCATGTCCCTTTGCCTCAGCAGGTGGGTTTGTAGATCTGACTCCAGTATTCTTCAGTTCATGCAGCTCAGGGTCCCTTCTCTACTGTATTTACTTCTGATACTCTCGACCCAATATCTCATTTTCTACTCCGTTTGACTTTCCTTTGTCATGCCATGGACTTTTGTCTCCTTGTAGCCACCAATTCCTCCTAACATTGGCTCACTCCTGTGGCATCATGTTCCCTCTGACCTGATGCCCTTTCTATATATATCCTTCCAACCTTGGCTCCCACTACGTACTCCTGATTTTTCATCTGTATTTCCCAGGTCAAATACCACATATGAAGAAACATTCCAAGGGATTTTATAACATGCTGGCCAGCTCATGGATTGGCTGCTTGAGGAACAACTATTGCTACCTTCACCCACAGAGTTTGAACAGGGTACTTTCCAGAAGAGGCAGGTACCACACCTTCAGGAAGTAAGAATGTGTTTTTCCCTATGCCTAATAGCCTAGGTACAAATTATCCAGAGTGATGCCAAGGTGAAAACAGAGTGACTAGACATTTTCTCATAGCATTCTTCTATTTTATATTTGTCTTACTAACTTCTGCCCTTTCTCTGCAACTTGAATTTTAAGTCTTTTCTCAGCTTTCATCACAACCCAAGCAAGGAACACCGTTCCCTGCTTTTAATGGCATTAGTTACCTTCATAAGCCATGTATTCATTTGCTCATCTATTTACTCAAAATTCATTGAGTACCTGCTTTGCAAGAGATGATATATTCAACAATTGAGATATAAAATTCATCCATTTATGCAATAAAAATTAGTTTACTGCTTAGTAAGTGTCGGGTATTGTGCTACTTACTGGAAATATAAAGATAAATAAGACATAGTCCTTGCCTGATACGCAATAGGAAGTTAATAAAATTTGTTGAAATAATGAAGCCTTAAAGGAACTGACTACCTAGTGGGGTAAGAAACCAGTATTTGAGCAATTATAAACAAACTGAAAAGAGCTATCTTGCAGAAAAGGATGCCTTGAGATACCAAAAAGTTTTTTCAGGAGGCACTAACATCTACAGTGAGACCTGGAGGGTGAGATGAGTCAGCCAAGTGATAGGAATAAAATGGAGAGAAGGACATCCAAGCAACACAAAATGGCATGTGCAAAGGCTTGGAAGTGGGGGAAGAAATGAGTATTGGAGGAACTGCTGTTGAGGACAGGCAGTAAATAAATAAGTGCAATATATGATGTTAGGAACTGTGATGAAAGTCATTGCATGGTTCAGTACAGGGTTCTCCTTTCAAACACAGTGTAAAATTGAGCTTTTGGCTTTCCCTTGGGACCTTTTGTTTTTTTGTTTTAATTTTTTAAAACATGGAAACATACAAAAACGAACATTCTTACCATATGATCGTTCCATTCTTGGTATATAATCAATAACTCACAATATCATCACATAGTTGTATATTCATCACCATGATCATTTCTCAGAACATTTGCATCAATTCCAAAAAAGAAATAAAAAGAAAAAAGAAAAAAACCTCATACGTACCATACCCCTTACCCCACCCTCTCATTGATTGCTAGTATTTCTATCTACCCAATATATTTTAGCCTTTGTTTCCCCTATTTTTTTCTATACCCCTTATCACTCCCTTTCATTGATCACTAGCATTTCAATCTACTAAATTTATTTTAACATTTGTTCCCCCTATGGTTTATTTATTTTTAATCCCTCTGTTTTACTCATCTGTCCATACTGTAGAAAAAAGAAGCATCAGACACAAGGTTTTTACAATCCCACAGTCACATTGCGATGAAAGTTATATCATTATACAATCATCTTCAAGAAACATGGCTACTGGAACACAGCTCTACAGTTTCAGGCACTTCCCTCAAGCCTCTCCAATATACCTTAACTAAAAAGGTGATATCTATATAATACGTAAGAATAACCTCCAAGATAACCTCTTGACTCTGTTTGAAATTTCTCAGCCATTGATGCTTTATTTTGTCTCATTTCTCTCTTTCCCCTTTTGGTCTAGAAGGTTTTCTCAATCCCTTGATACTGAGTCTCTGCTCATTCTAGGATTTCCATCCCATGTTTCCAGGAAGGTTTACACCCCTGGGAGTCATGTCCCACGTAGAGAGGGGGATGGCAGTGAGTTTGCTTGTCGTGTTGGCTGAGAGAGAGAGATAGGCCACATCTGAGCAACGAAAGAGGTTCTCTGGGGGTGACTCTTAGGCATAATTTTAAGTGGGCTTAGCCTGTCCTTTTTGGGGATAAGTTTCATAGGCACAAACCCCAAGATTGAGGGCTCAGCCTATTGCTTTGGCTATCTACACTACTTGTGAGAATATCAGGAATTCTCCACATAGGAAAGTTGAATTTTCCCCTTTTCTCACCATTCCCCCAAGGGGACTTTGCAAATACTTTTTAATTCACTGTTCAAATCACTCTGGGGTTTATCAGGGCATCACTTGGACAAACCTACAAACTCTCATGCCCTACTCAAGGTTCCATGTACTTATGGTGTTCAGTTAAACTGTGGGACCTTATTGTTGATGTCTGCATCCAGTTAGCAGAGGGGCATGAAGACTGTCTGGAAGCGGCACACTCTATTTCTACTCGTTTTCCATTGGCACTAACTAGTGATTGGGGATTCTCTTAACCATGAGACAGGCTGGGAAAGGTAATCTGCGTTCTTAGGAAGAAGAGAAAACATGTTTTTGGTGGCAGCTAGAAACTCAGAGAAAATTTTTGAGAAAGTAGGCAAATCAAGAACAGTGCAGGCATTCATGATCCCAGCTCATCCAAAGTGCCAGATTGTAGTTTCTAGGGAGGATGGTACCCGGGAAAACCTCTGGGGACAGAGCAGCACTGTTCAGTCTACAGTATTTCAGGCAGTTGTGTGAAATGTCAGATCTTCTTATCATTTAAAGTAAGATCTGAAAATTGCATGCTCAATCTGTTGAAAGAGATGGGCGGTTACAGTAGTAGATTGTCAAGAATTGTGAAGGGTCTACAATTTTGCCTTACTTCAAACTGACAAGTTAGCTGCTAAAGATTCATGGATACTGAGAGAAGACATGAGATACCTGGGTCAGAGACAAAGGACTTTATTATTCACAGCAATAGCAGTAACCAGAGTGCCAACACTTTCTTGCACCAGCACCCTGGGCTCTGTTCCACTAGGTGACACGAAGAAGAAGAGGTGATTCCTGTATATGTAACAGCTATGTTATAAAGAGGAACCCTGAGCTTAGAGAAGCTGAATCTTTTTAAATTGGTGGTAAGCATACCTGCCCTTTGCTCTGGAGGAAGACATTATCTCTATTGTCCAAGGTTGTAGGCAATTCACCCTTTGCCCTGAAGATTGATACCATCTCTATCTTCTATGATAGAGATGTTTGCTTTACATCATCCTTTAATGAAGGCAGTCAGTGTCTCTGCTTGCAAGATGCACAGAAACATGAGACGCCCTTGGAGAATTGTCTCCCAATAAAATTGGTTCCTTTCTAGCAAGGAGTGCTCTTTTAATAACAGCTTCCTTTACTAGACTCCTCTCATCCTGGTCTTTAGATAGAGGCATGTCCCAGGGCTTGCTCCTCAAACTCTCCTCTATCTATGTGAACTTCCTTGGGGAGCTCATTCAGCTCATAATTTTAAATACCATCTCCATGCTGATCCCAAATTTGCAGTTTATACTCTGACATCACCCCCATTTTTAGACTCATATATCAAACTGCCGATGTGGCATCTTCACTTGATTATTTTCAAGACATCTCAAACCTAACCTGTTCTTGATTCCTATCCTCCACACAAAACCTGCTCCTTCCCCAGTGTAACCCATCCCAGCAAAGGCTATCATTTACTCAGTTGCTCAAGACTAAAAACTCTTTCTTTCATATCCACATCCAATCTATTAGTACATTTTGTTTTCAAATTATGTTCTGATTATCCCTCTCCCCTTATAACACCAACATCCCAGTCTAAGCCATCATTATCTCTGTCTACAGCAGTAAATTCCTAGTTGGTCTCCTGCCCCATATGCTTTAACCTCCACAGCAGCCAAAATGATCTTTTAAAATGTTAACTAAATGTAATCACAATTAATTAAATATAAATTAAATGATCATTCCCTTGATTTCTACCCAAAGACATCGCAACTCATTTAGACCATAATCCAAGGCCAAGACCACATATGATCAGACCTCTGCCTCCAATTCTAACTGCATATGCTAACCTCCTTCTCTCTTCTTGCACTCCACTGTTCTTGAAAATGAAATACCTAGGCTGCCACAGGGCCTCTGTACTTTGGTCTGTTGCCCAATTCATCTAAGGCTCCACTAGATATCACTTATCAGGTAAAGACTCCACAATTACCCTAAATAAAATAACCCTCTTTTCTTTTACCCTGCATTATCATTTTGGGGGTGGGTAGGAGTTGTGCATAGTCCGGGAAGCAGTGTTATCATTTTTCATAGCCCTTCTCACCACTTGACTTTAAGAATCTATCTCCCCATGATGGCTTCCTGAAGCATAAAATAAATATTCATGAGTCAAGAACTCAGTTTTGTTATGTCCTCAGCTTGGAGAACAATATTTGGCACAAAGTAGATGCTTTAAAAAATACTTGTTGAATGAATGGCTGAAGAATGAATAATAGATAATACCAGACACAAAAATGGAGGCAATATCAGGGGCACAGATACCTCAATCTTTCTCCTTCCTGCTAAACCAACTTAATGGCATATAACTGGTTTCTCTCAAAATGCATATTTTCTAACTCATTAATAATTTTGATACCTCTCTGCAAGATTCTTCCAGGTTTTTGTATGATGGAGTTCAAAATTGAACGAAGCCTTCTGAGAAGAACCTGAGTAGTCTGTAATTAGTTTTCCCTCTCTTCACAGGTTTTACATACTTGCCTAGAAATACACCTTTAAAACATAATCTCCCAGGACATAAGCCCAGTCACTAAGAAGCCTGTCGAAGTAATTCATTACTTGGAAAGTAATGAAGTGAGTATTTCTTGTTACTGGAGAAGTTGTAGGTTTACAAAAAAAAATCATACATAAATTCAGAGTCCTCATACCCCACCCTATTATTAATACCATACATTAGCATGGTACATTTGTTGCAAATGATGAAAGAACGTTTCTATAATTGTACTATTAACTATAGTCTATGATTTACATTAGAGCTCACTGTATTGTGCAGTCCTATGGTGGTTATTTTTTTTTCTCAAGTTTTCATTCTAACATGTGTACAACCTAAAATTTCCTCTTTTAACCACATTCACATATATAATTTAGTTCCATTAATTACATTTACAATATTTTGCTACCATCAGGGCCACCCATTGTCAAAACTTTTACAACACCCCAGGTGGAAACTCTGCACAATTTAAGCAATAATTTCCCATTCCCTTTCCCGATCCTGGGCCCTGGTAACCTGTATTCTAGTCTCTGACTCTATAAATTGGCATATTCTGATTACTTCATATCAGTGAGATCATACAATATTTGTCCTTTTGTGTCTGGTTTATTTCATTCAGCGTGGTGTAAGAAGAAAGTATTTGAAACCTGTTTGCAGCATCTACAAATCTGGAAGCACCCTCACCCTCCTGACTATTTTGGGAAAAAAAAATGCAATCAATACCATTAATTGAGCCATAGATTGTATATATTTTTAATTTTTCACCATTTAAGTCAACAAATAAACACCTCCTATGTGCTAAGTGGTGAGCTAGAAGCTGGGAAGATTGATACCGTCCATCAATTTTAAAAACAAGGGGACACAGTGTCTTGTTTCCCTAGCCTGCCTTCCAATATGGCTGTAAAACAATGACTTTTATTTTTCAAAGTTCATTTCAAGTCTCTGCAAAAGATTTAGCAATGGAATGCAAAAAAATCTCAGGTTATTTTTATTGAGCTTATTTTTTTTATCATCTGTACATGTAACCTATTTACTTGTGTTTTATTTATCATCTTTACTATTCACATTAAATTAAAATAATTTTATAAATAGCTGGATCAATTGCTATTTTTTCAATTGCTCTTTTTGACATTTCATTGATTAGGTTTTCACTAAAGTTATTAACTTTCTCTAGGATGCAGAGAGACTAATAGAATTTACACAAAAATTTCTGCTGAATGAATTTTCCCCACCTTCTTGGTGATTGTACACCTGCCTTCCTTATAAGGAGAACAAGGAAGTAAATCATGTTCAAGTTGCTTTTAAACACAGCTTTTCTTCTTTACCTGTCCAGGTAGCTTCTGTTTTCACTTCAGTCTTAATGGAAACTTTTTAATTTACATCTCAAGTTTCTTTTCAAAACAGTGTAAGTAGGATTTAAAATTTTATACTTCAAGAAAGATAGACTTTAACGAAGTTCAGTTTGGTCTTGTAATGTTGAAGGTAATTCATTTTTTAATCTGTCTGCACAGCGAGAACTGAAAACGAATGGGGATTGAACTGCTTTGCCTGTTCTTTCTATTTCTAGGAAGGAATGATTGCGTACAAGGTAAGACTTAAGTTCTCCGGTGTATTGCTTCTGTGGTGTATTTGACAAACCTGTCATTTGGTTCAGAAACTAGATCTGAAGTCATTTTTTACTTGATCTGTTCAAATGCTCTTTTGCCACTGAGCGAAAATGTTAACAAATTGCAGGCAGAAGCAGGGCTGTTCCCACAGCAAATGCTCTTCTTGGGTTAGCATAAATAAATACAGAAGTTGCACAGCCATATCAATGAGGAGAATTAAACAGCGTGACTATACAATTCTTAAAGCCATTGTGACAATCATTTTTGAAAACTTTTTTATTGTAAACAATACAGTAAAATAGGAAGTTATTATCCACTTAAGGATACTAAACACTTACTATCCACTTAAGAATAATAACCTTGAGAGGAAAAAAGGATTTTATTTTATTATTATTTTGTTTTACATGGGCAGACACCGGGAATAAAACCTGGGTCTCCGGCATGGGAGGCGAGAACTCTGCCACTGAGCCACCGTTGCTTGCCCAGGATTTTATTTTAAAAATAGAAATATACTACATTGAAGAGAGAAGCATTTTTAATGGGTACAAATAATTAAAAAAAATTAAAGTGACAAATACTGGATGAGGATGATAAACATGATGATCCTATATGTGAACATGTGGGAATTTTCCCATTTTAAGAAAAAAGAGAATTATAATTTTGGCTTATCAAATGTATATTTTAAATGTCATGGATATAACATAGGAACTTTTATAAGAAATGCTAACATTTTTGAGGCCCAATCTTTGAAGATGAAAATATACTGGATGAGGTTTTGTTCAAGCACTTTGAGAGCCTGAAGTCTCAGAAAAGGAATGGCTGCAAATGTACTGAATCCCTTGCATTTTGCTGGGTTTAAACACAGGTGGCTGTGCCGCTGGAGGTGCAGAGTCCTGTGAAGACTGCTTGCTCATTGGACCTCAGTGTGCTTGGTGTTCTCAGGAGGTAAAATAAAGATCTCAATAGGTTTTTTAAAAAGTGTTTACAGCTATGCATATGTTAATTCCATCAGTGATACCTCTGATAGCTACCTGGTTTTTAAAAGGCTGTATGAATAAAATGAATCAGAAAAGGAAAGTGTAAGCATTAGGCAGATCAAAGGGTCATTTGTATGATAACTTCCAAAAGCAATTTGCAGAATGAGGCAATGGATGTCCAAATTATTTCTCACCGGTTTCTTGTACAACACCGAGGCCCTCTGGATACTGAGATCACAGGGGTGTCGTTTTGTTAAGTTAAACATACACTAGACTTCATTATTCCGTCCAGGAACCAGGATCTATTCTGAACCATTGCTTGGTTCTAAGTGAAGCATTCCAGGTTTGGGGTAAACATCACTGTATAGATGTAATCCATTGCTCTTAAAAATGACATTTTCATGAGTTCAGTGACTCATTCCACACTGATGACAAAGACACATTCTCAAACACACATTCCTTACCTGCTTAAATCGAAAACAATGTGAAAGTAGTATGAGGATGATTGGAGGGACAATAAAAAGCCATCCTAAGTCATTTCCTGTCCTGTGACACTATCGAGCAATCTGTAAGTGCTTCATGGTAGTAAAGATTGGCCCTAGCTTCTGAATGTAAAGCAGTTCTCTACCCACTGAATCTCATAAAGAGAAGCCAAACACAAATCAAACCATACTTGACGGAAGTCAAGTTCAGCGAGACCTGAGTCACAGGCTCAAAGGAGGAAAAACTGTTTACCTGATTCAGAACCAGCTGTAACTGTTAAAACCCAGTTTCCAAGTTTAATGTGCGTTCTTGCAGGCGAGCGTCACAGACAACAAGCACAGACTGAGCTCATCCCCCCCACTACTGCCTTAAATGACAGGGACATAAACAAAGTTATACTTTTTTGAGCTCATGTATCACCAAAGTAACTTGAAAATATACAAGGAGGGGAAAACCTGTATGTTTTTTGGACATTGACTTCCTGAAGAAGAAAGTGCTCTTTTCATGCCGGAGACATAAACAACCAATCAATCTAACAAAATGCCCACCTCTAAATTTTTAATTAATTGTACTTTTTATCATTAGAGCATTTAAGTAATGCCATTCTTACTTGTGGATTATACTTGTAGACAAAATATTGTCAAATTTGAAGGCAGATTTTTCTAAGAGGTCATTCTAGTGGTAGAAGTGATCAGTTTATCAGTTGAGACAATTGGAGGAAAAAATCAATTAGGCTTCTGCTTAGAGCAGATAGAAAATAGATTCTGTGGAAATGCTGTCTCTGATCTTTTAGCAAAGGCAGCGACTACAGACACTAGCTGGCACCCTGTGTCGAGAAGACACCACTGAGCGCAGTAAGAAAGAATGCAGTTATCGTTTCCACTCTTTGCCTTGGATGTATCACGGGAAGTTACAGAGCTTGCTCTGCCTGGCCTAGGGCTTCAAATATGCATAGGCCTACTTATAGACCTATAAGAAATTATATTCCCCAAAATTAATTTCAGAAGAAATACAACTTTCCTAGTTGGTGAAAACAGCAGGTGTGGCTTAGAATTCGGGGAGTGAGGAAAAAAACAAGTCTTGGTTAGCACCGTCTCCAACCATGAGACTTAATGGGCCCCTAGTTCAGTTTTGCCCTGAGCCTCATCAGCTCTAGAGCAGCCGTGGCTATCAGGAAAAACAGGTGTGTTTCCCTCAGCTCCATCTCTCTGTTCTGGACATTCGGGGCCTCCTTTGGTCTGGCCACTATCTACTTAGAGGCACAGCATCTCACTGCTCTTGGACACTCAGGTGGGTCTGATGGCGATATCGGAAGCTCCTAAATCCTACACAGAAAATAGCCCTATACACCATCTTCTCTTTGCCTTCCTTTCCTTGCCTCGAAATCTAGAAGAAAGTTCTAAAAGGCTTTGAACTGGGAACAGGCATTTCAGTTTAAAGTCCCCAAGAGGTCAGTTGTACTATAAAATAATGCCGTAACATAAGAAAACCACATCAATGAATAAAACTGGTCCAGAGTGCTATGTCCCGATCCCTGTCCTTTAGGAACCTACAGAAAAGTGCTCTTTGTCACTAGGTTTGGTAATAGACACATTGGAGGGCTCAAGACAGCCCTAGGATTCCATGAATCTGCAGGTTGTTTTTGAGCAGATGTACTCACAGAATGACGTCTCCTCTATGGGCCCAACTGTTTCAAGGATTGGATCATGTGACACAGAAGAAACTCTAAAGAACAGGGCATTAGGAAAAAGAAACCATTGTGGGGGATTCAATTGAATATAATTAAAAGGAGAGTCTGATTTCATTCCAAATTTTACTGGCAGAATACTCTTGTTATTCGTCTATAACTTACTTTTGACTTATAATCAATGCCAGGGATGTAGGAATATGATATACTGAGTATGGCAAGATGCCTAGCTAGCACAACATGGAAAAATAGTCAGTTGTTGTCATTTAGTATAGAAATGCAAAATCGCCTCTTTTTTTTTTTCTCTTTTAGAATTTTACCCATCCATATGGAGTTGGTGAAAGGTGTGATACCCCAGCAAATCTTTTAGCTAAAGGATGTCAATTAACCTTCATCGAAAACCCTGTCTCCCAAGTAGAAATACTTAGAAATAAGCCTCTCAGTGTAGGCAGACAGAAAAATAGTTCCGACATTGTTCAGATTGCACCTCAAAGCTTGACTCTTACATTAAGACCAGGTACGTTGTAGTTTCCTGATAGAAGGAAAGAAGCTTCTCTTCTGCATTAGTTCATGCAACTAAATCTAATGTCTAATGGTAATATCGCTGTTCTGCAAATATATTTTGTTTTGTGTTACATGTCATTGTTTATTGTGATACAAGTTTCCTATTCATATGGAAGTGGAAAATTGCTTCTTTAATACTTTTCTTTATTCACATTGGTCACTTACCCTCTAAATGTGTTACTAAAAAAGCCTTATCTAATAGGAACCATTTGAATTACTCTAATGTTAAGGATTTCTTCACATTTATTCAAGGATTGTAACATAGGCTTGAAACTCACCTTTATTTTGTTCTTCTTTTCTAATCCTGTGCACACAGAAAGTCCAGTTTATCTTCCATCTAAATAGATGCCAGTTTTCCCAAGGGGATATAAAATATTCCAACTCACACCTCCTTCAGTAGCTCTAAACTCACTCATGAAGTGGCTCATCCATTTATACGCTTTACCACCAAGTTCATGAAATCATAAGTATCTTCGATAAGTTCTAATTGAAATGCAATAACCAATTGGCCCAGTGGTTGGCCAGTTATGTCTAAGTCTTGGTATGTTTTGATTTATTGGCTTTGCCTGTGGGGACTTTGCAGGTGGTGAACAGACCCTGCAAGTGCAGGTCCGCCAGACCGAGGATTACCCGGTGGACTTGTATTACCTCATGGACCTCTCAGCCTCCATGGATGATGACCTCAACACAATAAAAGAGCTGGGCTCCCTGCTTTCCAAGGAGATGTCTAATTTAACTAGCAACTTTAGACTCGGCTTTGGTTCTTTTGTGGAAAAACCTGTCTCCCCTTTTATGAAAACAACGCCAGAAGAAATCGCCAACCCTTGCAAGTAAGTAAATCATTCTTTGGCAGCATTGTACACTGGTTTTCTGTAGAGAGAGCCCTGCTCACAGCTGCAGTTGCCAGGAGTTTGTTAACTCTTGGCATTTCCCTCTATCTAGTTGGATCTCAGTAGCTCTCCTGGTTGCCTGGGCTCTCTGGAGTCGGGATGAAGCCCTTTAACTCCATGGTCCTAGCCTTGGGTCCTTGCAGCACCTAAAGCATCTGCTTCTCTATGGAGATGCTATGTAGGATGTGGAAACTTGGCTTCATTCTCTGCAGACAAAGGAAATGACTCCCTCGCAGGCCACTGGACTGTGACCACCTCCAACCACTCAGAGAATTCTGCTTATAATAATCACCACCTCCTGAGGCTGACAGTGACCATGCTTTCTTAGAGTATCTTTTTCTACTAATACGGTTACTGCCAAAACAGTAATTTTTGCTGTTGCTTCTGACATACTTTGGGAAATGTGGGATTGTATTATTGCTTTCAGAAGGTCATTACGGCCCTCTGCTTTTGAGTTATGTAGAAAATTAGGCAGTGACCCCATTATAATACTCCATAATCAGCAATTTAAACTGTATTATCCAGGTGATGGTGAAGGGCAAATTGCCTTGTGGTGGCTTACCTGCATGGTCAATCACGTGTTTAAAATCAAATTGTTTAATATCCTTCTATTTTAAAACAGCGACTATTTGTTCTAGCCCAGACCCCATGTTGTGGGCTTTACAAACATGATCTCATTCAGTCTTCATAGCAGCAGGTTAAAGCAGGTTTCATCGTCCCATATCAGAGACAGTTACAGAGGATCGGAGAGGTTAGTAATTTGCCGAAGGCCACATGACTAATCAGTGACAGATTAATTTTTCCAAGGTCACATAATTCATAATTTTCCCTGCAGTCTGTACCAACACCTGATTTGTTCCAAAACTGAGCCTTTAGCTACTTTACATCTGGTACACTTGAAATGATTTTTCTGAAGTGATATGGGCCTTTAATACTTTTGTATATCAAAGGCACCAATTTCCATTAAAAATAGCTTTTATACTATTATTTCTTAAAATCTGAATGTGGTTCGCAACTAAAATCTAATCTAGCCAAAATAATTTGACCATGAAAGGAATTCATCACTGATTACAACTCATTGGAATTGTGTTTGGTGGCAAGTATCAGACACAGTGGCTTAAATAAGAAAGAGATTTTTTCCTGTCTCTGTCACATAAAAGATGTCCAGAGAAAGGCAATTCAGGTTGGTATTGCAGCTCTACAGAACAGGAATCTGAACTTCTTTGACTTTCTGCTCTGCCATCATTGGCACTTGATTCTACCTTCAAGGCCCTAAAAGGCTGCTGAGGCACTGATCATCACTTCTTAATTCCTGACAGGAAGAAAAGGAGGAAAACAGGGCAGGCCAATAAAGGGTGCATGCTAGCTGTCTTTTCCCTTTTATTGAAGTATAATTGGAGTACACTAACATGCACACATCAGAAGTGTTTGGTTTGATAGGTTTTGACAGTTGAATATACCCATGTACCCACCACCCAAAACAAGAGATAGAACAATTTCATCATCTCAGAAAGTACCCTCATGCACTTTCATAGTCAGTTCCACTTTTCCAGAAGGAACCACTTTCTGACATCTAAACTGTCGATTAGTTTTGTCTATTCTTGGACTTCATGTAAGTGGAATAATTGAATATATGCATGCTGTGTATTCAACACCTTGTTTCCTTTTCTTTTTTCTTCATTTCTGGTTTTGTTTTGTTTGTTTTTTCTGCTAAGTAATAGTCCATTGTACGGATTTACTCCATTTTGCTTATTCATTCCTCCACTGAGGGACATTTTGATTGCTTCCATTTTCGGCCATCATGAAAAATGCTGCTATTATCATTTGCATATATAAATCTCTATGTGGACATGTGTCTTTATTTTTCTTGGGTAGATCTCTAGGAGTAGAGGTGCCAACTCATATGAGAAGTATACATTTAATTTTTTTTAAACTACCAAACTGTTTTTCAAGTGGCTGAACCATTTTTCATTCCCATCAGCATCATATGAAGGTTCTAATTGTTCCCAGTTTCTCCACATACTTGATGAAGTTTGGTATTGTCAGTCTTCTACATTTCAACCATTCTAATAGGTATAGAGTGGCCTCTCGTAGTTTTAATTTGCATTTCCCTAATGACCAATGATGTTGCACTTCTTTTCATGTGCTTATTTACGTTCTTATGTCTTATTTTGTGAAGTGCCTTTTCAAATCTTTTGTCTGGTTAAAGAAAATTAGATTGCATTCTTATGAATGTGTTATGAGTCGTTTATTTATTTCTGAGCTCAAACTCTTTGTCAAATATATATTTCACAGATATTTGTTCCCAGAAGTTTTTATTTTCTTAGTAATGTCTTTGATCAAAAAAAGTTTTTAATTTTAATGATGTCCAATTTGTCAATTTTTTATTTGATAGTTGTGTTTTTTGTTCTGCTACAGAATATTTGCCTACCCCAAGGTTGCAAAGATTCCTTTTAAGTTTTCTTCTAGAAGCTTTATAGTTAAAACTTTACTAGGTCAATGACGTCAAATTCATTTCTGTATTTAGAATGAGAAAAAAGATCTAGGTTCGTTTTGTTTCCCATAAGGATGTCCAATTATTCTAGCACTGTTTGTTAAGAAAGACTTATCTACTTCCGGAGAAGATGGCAGCTTAGTAAGAAGCGCGGATCTTAGTTTCTCCTGCCGGACAGCTACTAGGGGAGTAGAAATGATACAGAACAGCTCCCAAAGCCACAAAAGAGATAAAAAAGACAGCGTACTCCATCCTGGAACGGCTGGCTGGCTGAGAGAACGCGCTCTGGTGAGATCGCCGAGGGGCGCGAGCTTCACCGGGCGGGGCAGCAAGCGACCGGAGTCACTCCCTTCCCCCTTCCCGGGCCGGCTGGGAGAATTGGACAGGCGGTCCCCTCAAACCGTGGTGGCTGGCGCCCACACCACGCGCGGCCCCCCGGACCAACTGAGAGAATTGGATCGGAAATCCCCAGGCCGCGGAGAACGGTGACGGGGGGGGGGGCCCTTCCAAACCCGTGACTCCCCGGGAACGTGCACTCTCCCGGGCGGGCCGCTGCGGCTGGCGCCCTCCCGCTACGCTTGGCGCCCCGGGCCGACTAGGAAATTCGGACGGGCGCTTTCCCGGGCTGCGGCGGCCAGCGACCCTCCCCGCGTTTGGACCCTGGGCCGGCTGGCACTCTTCCAAGCCGTTTTGGCTAGCGAACCTCCCAGACGGTGAGAGTTTTCCAAAGTTAAAGGACCCACAGCACCTTTTACTGGTGGGACCCGCAGACAAACGTGTGCCACGAGCGCCACCTACTGGGCAGGATAAGAAAAACAGAACCCAGAGATTTCACAGAAAAATCTTACAACCTTGTTGGGTCCGACACCCAGGGAAATCTGACTAAATACACAGACGCCAGCAGCAGAAGATAACTGTCCACGCTCAGAAGATTGAGAATATGGCCCAGTCAAAGGAACAAACCAATAGTTCAAATGAGATACAAGAACTGAGACAACTAATGCTGAATATACAAACAGAAATGGAAAACCTCTTCAAAAATGAAATCGATAAATTGAGGGAGGACATGAAGAGGACATGGGCTGAACATAAAGAAGAAATAGAAAAACTGAAAAAACAAATCACAGAACTTATGGAAGTGAAGAATAAAGTAGAAAAGATGGAAAAAACAATGATACCTACAATGATAGATTTAAAGAGACAGAAGATAGAATTAGTGATTTGGAGGATGGAACATCTGAATTCCAAAAAGAAACAGAAACTATAGGGAAAAGAATGGAAAAATTTGAACAGGGTATCAGGGAACTCAAGGACAATGTGAACCGCACAAATATACGTGTTGTGGGTGTCCCAGAAGGAGAAGAGAAGGGAAAAGGAGGAGAAAAACTAATGGAAGAAATTATCACTGAAAATTTCCCAACTCTTATGAAAGACCTAAAATTACAGATCCAAGAAGTGCAGCACACCCCAAAGAGATTAGACCCAAACAGGCGTTTTCCAAGACACTTACTAGTTAGAATGTCAGAGGTCAAAGAGAAAGAGAGGATCTTGAAAGCAGCAAGAGAAAAACAATCCATCACATACAAGGGAAACCCAATAAGACTATGTGTAGATTTCTCAGCAGAAACCATGGAGGCTAGAAGACAGTGGGATGATATATTTAAATTACTAAAAGAGAAAAACTGCCAACCAAGACTCCTATATCCAGCAAAATTATCCTTCAAAAATGAGGGAGAAATTAAAACATTCTCAGACAAAAAGTCACTGAGAGAATTTGTGACCAAGAGACCAGCTCTGCAAGAAATACTAAAGGGAGCACTAGAGTCAGATACAAAAAGACAGAAGAGAGAGGTATGGAGAAGAGTATAGAAAGAAGGAAAATCAGATATGATATATATAATACAAAAGGCAAAATGTTAGAGGAAAATATTATCCAAACAGTAATAACACTAAATGTCAATGGACTGAATTCCCCAATCAAAAGACATAGATTGGCAGAATGGATTAAAAAACAGGATCCTTCTATATGCTGTCTACAGGAAACACATCTTAGACCCAAAGATAAACATAGGTTGAAAGTGAAAGGTTGGGAAAAGATATTTCATGCAAATAACAACCAGAAAAGAGCAGGAGTGGCTACACTAATATCTAACAAATTAGACTTCAAATGTAAAGCAGTTAAAAGAGACAAAGAAGGACACTATCTACTAATAAAAGGAACAATTAAACAAGAAGACATAACAATCATAAATATTTACGCACCGAACCAGAATGCCCCAAAATACGTGAGGAATACACTGCAAACACTGAAAAGGGAAATAGGCTCATATATCATAATAGTTGGAGACTTCAATTCACCACTCTCATCAATGGACAGAACATCTAGACAGAGGATCAATAAAGAAATAGAGAATCTGAATATTACTATAAATGAGCTAGACTTAACAGACATTTATAGGACATTACATCCCACAACAGCAGGATACACCTTTTTCTCAAGTGCTCATGGATCATTCTCAAAGATAGACCATATGCTGGGTCACAAAGCAAGTCTTAACAAATTTAAAAAGATTGAAATCATACACAACACTTTCTCGGATCATAAAGGAATGAAGTTGGAAATCAATAATAGGCGGAGTGCCAGAAAATTCACAAATACGTGGAGGCTCAACAACACACTCCTAAACAACGAGTGGGTCAAAGAAGAAATTGCTAGAGAAATTAGCCAATACCTCGAGGCAAATGAAAATGAAAACACAACATATCAAAACTTATGGGACGCAGCAAAGGCAGTGCTAAGAGGGAAATTTATTGCCCTAAATGCCTATATCAGAAAAGAAGAAAAGGCAAAAATTCAGGAATTAACTATCCATTTGGAAGAACTGGAGAAAGAACAGCAAACTAATCCCAAAGCAAGCAAAAGGAAAGAAATAACAAAGATTAGAGCAGAAATAAATGAAATTGAAAACAATAGAGAAAATCAATAAGGCCAGAAGTTGGTTCTATGAGAAAATCAATAAGATTGATGGGCCCTTAGCAAGATTGACAAAAAGAAGAAGAGAGAGGATGCAAATAAATAAGATCAGAAATGGAAGAGGAGACATAACTACTGACCTCACAGAAATAAAGGAGGTAATAACAGGATACTATGAACAACTTTACGCTAATAAATACAACAATTTAGAGGAAATGGATGGGTTCCTGGAAAGACATGAACAACCAACTTTGACACAAGAAGACATAGATGACCTCAACAAACCAATCACAAGTAAAGCAATTGAATCAGTCATTCAAAAGCTTCCTAAAAAGAAAAGTCCAGGACCAGACGGCTTCACATCTGAATTCTATCAAACATTCCAGAAAGAATTACTACCAACTCTCCTCAAACTCTTCAAAAAAATCGAAGCAGAGGGAAAACTACCTAATTCATTCTATGAAGCCAACATCACCCTCATACCAAAACCAGGCAAAGATATTACAAAAAAAGAAAACTACAGGCCAATATCTCTAATGAATATAGATGCAAAAATCCTCAATAAAATTCTAGCAAATCGTATCCAACAACACATTAAAAGAATTATACATCATGACCAAGTAGGATTCATCCCAGGTATGCAAGGATGGTTCAACATAAGAAAATCAATTAATGTAATACACCATATCAACAAATCAAAGCAGAAAAATCACATGATCATCTCAATTGATGCAGAGAAGGCATTTGACAAGATTCAACATCCTTTCCTGCTGAAAACACTTCAAAGGATAGGAATACAAGGGAACTTCCTTAAAATGATAGAGGGAATATATGAAAAACCCACAGCTAATATCATCCTCAATGGGGAAAAATTGAAAACTTTCCCCCTAAGATCAGGAACAAGACAAGGATGTCCACTATCACCACTATTATTCAACATTGTGTTGGAGGTTCTAGCCAGAGCAATTAGACAAGAAAAAGAAATACAAGGTATCAAAATTGGAAAGGAAGAAGTAAAACTCTCACTGTTTGCAGACAATATAATACTATACGTCAAAAACCCGGAAAAATCCACAACAAAACTACTAGAGCTAATAAATGAGTACAGCAAAGTAGCAGGTTACAAGATCAACATTCAAAAATCTGTAGCATTTCTATACACTAGCAATGAACAAGCGGAGGGGGAAATCAAGAAATGAATCCCATTTACAATTGCAACTAAAAGAATAAAATACCTAGGAATAAATTTAACTAAAGAGACAAAAAACCTATATAAAGAAAACTACAAAAAACTGCTAAAAGAAATCACAGAAGACCTAAATAGATGGAAGGGCATACCGTGTTCATGGATTGGAAGACTAAATATAGTTAAGATGTCAATCCTACCTAAATTGATTTACAGATTCAATGCAATACCAATCAAAATCCCAACAACTTATTTTTCAGAAATAGAAAAACCAATAAGCAAATTTATCTGGAAGGGCAGGGTGCCCCGAATTGCTAAAAACATCTTGAGGAAAAAAAACGAAGCTGGAGGTCTCGTGCTGCCTGACTTTAAGGCATATTATGAAGCCACAGTGGTCAAAACAGCATGGTATTGGCATAAAGATAGATACATCGACCAATGGAATCGAATAGAGTGCTCAGATATAGACCCTCTCATCTATGGACATTTGATCTTTGATAAGGCAGTCAAGCCAACTCACCTGGGACAGAGCAGTCTCTTCAATAAATGGTGCCTAGAGAACTGGATATCCATATGCAAAAGAATGAAAGAAGACCCATCTCTCACACCCTATACAAAAGTTAACTCAAAATGGATCAAAGATCTAAACATTAGGTCTAAGACCATAAAACAGTTAGAGGAAAATGTAGGGAGATATCTTATGAATCTTACAATTGGAGGCAGTTTTATGGACCTTAAACCTAAAGCAAGAGCACTGAAGAAGGAAATAAATAAATGGGAGCTCCTCAAAATTAAACACTTTTGTGCATCAAAGAACTTCATCAAGAAAGTAGAAAGACAGCCTACACAATGGGAATCAATATTTGGAAACGACATATCAGATAAAGGTCTAGTATCCAGAATTTATAATGAGATTGTTCAACTCAACAACAAAAAGACAGCCAACCCAATTACAAAATGGGAAAAAGACTTGAATAGACACCTCTCAGAGGAGGAAATGCAAATGGCCAAAAGGCACATGAAGAGATGCTCAATGTCCCTGGCCATTAGAGAAATGCAAATCAAAACCACAATGAGATATCATCTCACACCCACCAGAATGGCCATTATCAACAAAACAGAAAATGACAAGTGCTGGAGAGGATGCAGTGAAAGAGGCACACTTATCCACTGTTGGTGGGAATGTCAAATGGTGCAACCACTGTGGAAGGCAGTTTGGCGGTTCCTCAAAAAGCTGAATATAGAATTGCCATACAACCCAGCAATACCATTGCTGGGAATCTACTCAAAGGAATTAAGGGCAATAACTCAAACGGACATTTGCACACCAATGTTTATAGCAGCGTTATTTACAATTGCAAAGAGATGGAAACAGCCAAAATGTCCATCAACAGACGAGTGGCTAAACAAACTGTGGTATATACATACGATGGAATGTTATGCAGCTTTAAGGCAGGATAAACTTATGAAGCATGTAATAACATGGATGGACCTAGAGAACATTATGCTGAGTGAGTCTAGCCAAAAACTAAAAGACAAATACTGTATGGTCCCAATGATGTGAATCGACACTCGAGAATAAACTTGGAATATGTCATTGGTAACAGAGTTCAGCAGGAGTTAGAAACAGGGTAAGATAATGGGTAATTGGAGCTGATGGGATACAGACTGTGCAATAGGACTAGATACAAAAACTCAAAAATGGACAGCACAATAATACCTAATTGTAAAGTAATCATGTTAAAACACTGAATGAAGCTGCATCCAAGCTATAGGTTTTTGTTTTGTTTTGTTCTTACTATTATTACTTTTATTTTTTTTCTCTATAATAACATTCTATATCTTTTTCGGTTATATTGCTAGTTCTTCTAAACCGATGTAAATGTACTAAGAAACGATGATCATGCATCTATGTGATGATGTTAAGAATTACTGATTGCATATGTAGAATGGTATGATTTCTAAAAAAAAAAAAATGAACAGCACAATACTACCTAATTGTAATGTAATTAAGTTAAAACATTGAATGAAGCTGCAGCTGAGCTATAGTTTTTTTTTTCTTATATATTTTTGTATTTTTTATTTTTATTTTTATTTTTTCTCTATATTATCATTTTATTTCTTTTTCTGTTGTCTTGCTATTTCTTTTTCTAAATCGATGCATATGTACTAAGAAATGATGATCATACATCTATGTGATGATATTAAGAATTACTGATTGCATATGTAGAATGGAATGATTTCTAAATGTTGTGTTAGATAATTTTTTTAATTAATAAAAAAAAATAATATACAACTTGAGATTGTATAATTATAAAGGTCAAAAGGCAAACTTGATGTGCATGAGATATAAATGCTACTGAAAGGCACATTTGTAGATTTAGTACAAAGGATATCTAAGAATGTCGAGGCTTCTTGAAGTTGAAAGGAATTAACCATTAGCTGATCAATGGTAATAATATAGATTTGGGTCATGATAACTCTCAATAGGATGGCTGGGAGGAAATAGCTGTTAAATAAATAAATGGACTAATACATTTATCAGATGAAAAGTAAGAAGAAACTAGATGGATACTAGATGAATATTCAAGGAAATTGTTGCAAATTGATCAGTTCTCCATATTGCCACCTGCATTATCTTTCTAAAACACATTCATCTTTGTAAATCCCCAAATTAAATATTTTCATTGGTTAAAAAAAAAAAAAAAGAAAGACTTATCTTTCCCCATTGAATCGTCCTGATGCCCTCATTAAAAACCAACCATCTGGGCGGGCCACGGTGGCTGAGCAGGTAAGAATGCTTGCCTGCCATGCCCGAGGACCTGGGTTCGATTCCCAGTGCCTGCCCATGTAAAAAAAAAAAAAAAACCAACCACCCCCAGATATGTAGTCTATTCTAATTCTAAGTCTATTCTGTTCTACTGAATATGCCCATGTAACCCCACTGCCTCACTTTCTTGATTACTTTAGCTTTATAAAAAGCCTTGACATCCTCCAATAATGTTCTTTCCTTTTGGTTATCCTAGATCCTTTGCCTTTACATAAATACAAAGAATCAGCTTGTCAATCTTAGAATCAGCTTGTCAACTTTAGAATAAGCTTGTCAATTTCTTTAAAAAAATGCTGACATTTTATTGGAATTGCATGGAAGCTACAGGTCAATTTTGGGCAAATGTACACTTCAAAATATTGTATCTTCTAATTATTAGAAGTGGTATATATCTCCACTTATTTAGATCTTATTTACTTTCTCTCAGTAACACTGTCATTTTCAAGGTACAGAACCTGCACATCTTTGATTTATTCCTAGGGATTTTATGTTTTTTTATGCTATTATAAACGGCTATTTTTTAAATTTCACTTTCCAATTTTTTGTTGAGAACATATAGAAATACAATTGATTTTGCCTATTGATTTTGTATCCTCCAACATTACTAAATTTTCGTATTGGTTCTAGTTTGTTTGTAGATTTCTTAGGATTTTCTATGTACTTAATCATGTCATCTGTGAATATACAATTTCCTCCTCTCCGATATCTATGCCTCTTTTTCCTTTCGCTCGCTTTACTGTACTGGATAGGACTCCAGTACAATTTTAAATAGAACTGGTGAGAGAGGACGACACTGTCTTGCTTGTGATTGTAAGGGGAGGCTTCAACATCTCACCGTTAGGATGATGATAGCAAAAGGTATTTTGGATTCCCTTTATCAGATTGAGGAAATTCCCTTCTATTCCTAGTTTGGTAGAATTTCATTTTAAATGTAAATGGGTATTGAATTTTATTGCCCCAATTTAAGGAGTTTTGACAGAAATTTTAACCAACACCCAATACATTCATCTCAAATTGACCAGGACTTAGTTGCATGGCCACAGTTAGCTGCAAGGGAAACACATTTCTGCTTCCAATAAAAACCTAATTCTTTTACTAGGGAAGAAGGAAAGAATGTATATTGGGTGGCTTCTAGCAGTTTCTGAAATACTGAATAAACAGATTTTTGGAACCAGATATAATAGTTTGTACCCTCAAAGGTGCTATATAATTCTATAATTATATAATCATAATTCATAAAGTTATGAATAGTGTTATCAATTGTTTGACTCACCTAGAAGGGGAAATAAACTTGGTGCTAACAATCTTCTAACTGTTTAATTAGGAGCATTTCTTCTGCTTCTGGCCAATTTTTTTAAAAAAGAGAGTATTGCACCTGTCTAAAATTTGTTTTTAGTCTTTCTCTTGCAAGAGCTTCAACAGAGAGTCTGCTATGACTACTCCATCTAGGATTTCGAAGAGCAACCCTACCTCTAGGGGGTGTATAAACTCATCCTTCCTGTCACAGGCCAGATGAGGTGTAGCAACATAAAGAACAATAATGACCATGAGAAATAATGGGAATGGAATATTACCGGGAAAAAAAATAAAATTAACAAGCTTGGATGGTTCAGCCAAGCTGACAGTCTAGTGTCTTGAATTAACAATTGGCCACAGGTCATGCCTTTAATCAGACTTCTCAAAAAAGAAAGCAGTTTGGCTCTTTATTTAGATCTTGCTGTGTTTCATGATACATTTATTTATTCACTCATTCATAAAAATTTATCAAGCATCATGGGGATATCCGGAAGAAAAAAGACCTGCGTCCAGTCCCCAAGGAGTGAAAATTCTGTAGGAGTGTGGCACAGTGGTTAGGGGTACACAGACTTTGGAGTCAGCCCTGGATTTAGGGCCTGATCCCTTCACCTGTAATGTAGCCGTAAGTGAATAATGTCACTTCTCAGAGCTTTAGTTTCTTCGTCTGTGAGTTTGGAATAAAGGTACTGATCACACAGAGTGTTTGTACAGATTGAATAAGAATGAATGGACACACTCGACACTGGCCTGATCATGTTAAGCTCTCAATAAATAGTGGCTGGGTTTGTTTCCTAGCAAACAAACCACCCCCCCACCCCAATATTTTAAAATAAATGAATAGTAGCTATTACCAGCGACAGCAGAGTATGGTCACGGGGAAGCCAGAGCAGTGTAAGCTGCAGCCTTGAAACAGTTGAGTTTTGTCTATTTTCTGAAGATATTACAAAAGATGTTTTATTCTTCTTGGCAAAATGTACTATTAGTTAAAGTTATAATTAACAAGTTCTTTTGTTACTGCAATATTATATTTTTCCCTTTCCCATCACATCCTTAATTCTCTTACTTTCTCTCGCTGTCCACACATATACACAGCAAGGGCTCAAACAGCAAATGCAAAAAATCAGTCCTGTGATCAATCCACACCTTATGGTTATAATTGGGAGGCAATTAGAGTAAAGGAAAGAGTGTGGGATTTTTCAGACCTGGATTTAAGTCATAACCCTGGACCAATGACTTATTCTCTCTCTAAGCTATCAATAGAGATAAGACTCAGCTCATAGGGTAGTCATGAGACTTAAACAAGCTCAGAGCACAACAGGTATTCAAAGTAATTTTCTTCTTCTCAGGAACACTGATTAAGTTCTCTCACTATTTTAGTCTAGTGATCCTTGAAATCCTTGGTCTTAGGAACTCTTAATCTTAAAAATAAATAAGACTCCAAAGAGCTTTAGTTTATGTATATTGTATCTGTCAATATTAACCATTTAGAAAATAAAACTGAGTAAAGTTTAAAATAACTTTTATTGATTCATTTAACAATTGCAATAAAAAATCCATTATATATTACTATAATAGCATGTTTTATGAAAATTAACTGTATTTTCCAAAACCAAAAAAAAAACTAGCAAGAAGTACTTCACTGTTTTGCATTTTTACAAATCTCTAAAATGTCTGCTAATAGAAGAAAGCATCTTTCTGTTTCTGCATTTACCCTGTTGCAATATGTTGTTTTGGCTGAATGCCATGAAGAAAATCAAACCTTGCATAGATATGAAATTGGAAAAGGGAGGAGAATTCAGTAGGTTTTTTGGGATGCCTATGGGCATTCTTTTATCATATTCTACCAAGACTAGACAAGTGATGAAGGTTAGTTACAATATGGAATATGAAATCATATTAATGAACTTTTCATATTCTGATACATTAAAATCCATTGGGCTGTCTTGCACCTTTAATGACTCTTTTACCCATGCTTGATTTTGTTATATAACGCATTGGTCATTTGGAAAATATTGGTTCACTGAGTTATACAGATCTCCCAATTTTCCTGATATAGTATTACACATCACGTTTGTTAATATCACTATCAATCTCATAAGAAAATTCTTTAAGTATTGGGAAGCTGTTAATCTCATGGGTGGCATATAAAAGTTTTCCACAATTCTAATTTTCTCTTGTGACCTCAAATTTTATCATTGACAACAAATACTGAAAGTCATTTTCCTTGAAGTGACAAGGCTCTCTTTGTTCGTTTTTAAGAAATTGTCCACCAGATACTCAAGTTGGAATAATAGTTTGGCTGTCAATCATTCTTTCAAGTAAAAATGGTATTCTGTTAAAAAAAAAAAGTGTGGGTGGACAGTTGAATTCACTTGCACAGATGCTTTTCCTGGTACTGTGGTATGCAACAGAAAAGCTTTATGCATATTTCCCACATTGTCACATAGAGAATTATAAAATAAATACGTGATCAAAGATTCAGACTTAATAAAATTAATGGCTTTTATTGCTTCACCAAGAACAATCTTTTTATTACTGTGAATGCTTGATGGTGAAGAATACAAGGACTAACTAGTCCAGCTTGGTGCCACTGTCTTGACACATGCTAAATTATCTGCAGTTTTACTCACCCTTCCTTTGCACCTTCTGTGAAAATATCAACACAGGGAAAAGGGCAAATATCATCTTAATTTTACTGTGAAGGTAGTTTGACCTTAAAATAAGGTCTCAGGCACCCCCCATGGATCTGTGTGCCACACTTTAAAAAGCAAGTATTTAATCTAATCACTAATGCTTTTTGGAGTGGCTTTCCCTTTATCTTCCTCAGATTGAGAGTCACTGAAAATTTATTTCACCATGTAATGATGTCAAGGTTCTTTACATTTTTAAAAGAAGTTTACCTTATACTATTTGTTTAAGATACAGCAATGAAAAACATGTTCTCTCCACTTTGATATATGCAGGTGAGTTGCAGTGTACTTTTAAAAATATTTATTAGCACGAAGTTTACATTTTCTACCTCTGTTAAACATTTTAAGGACTTTTTTAAAGACAGCATTCCATATATACTGCGCTGTTTCTTTATTTCTTCTTCTTTCTTTCTAATGCTATTATAATGACCTATGTTACTAAATATTTTCCTTATTGCAGGAAAATATGAAGTTACAACTATTTTAACAACATATGGAAATCTTTACCACCTAAAATGGATATCTTAGTTAGCTTATCCAGAGGCAAATGAAAAAACTCAAGTAACCATCATAAAACCTGTTTAGTACATTGATTCTTATTGCAAAGGTAATACAAGTCCATATGAAAATACAGATCACAAAAAAAAAAAAGAAGAAAATGGAAATAATTTTTAACCTGACTCAGAAAAACTGATGCTCACATTTTGGTATACATTGTTGTGGTCTTATTTTATGAATAGTTATATAAATGTTAGCAAAAATGTAAGTAATCCTTCTTGATGTTATACTTCATGATTTATCCTGTATTTTAAATGCAAACCTATTATTGTCAAGGGAATAGAAAATCAAGTAATTTGGTGACAAGGACCTATACTCTTCGACTGCTATTGCTAAAAAAGTAACAAATATGAGCAATTAGAATGAATGCTACATTATTGTCATTTTTAAGAAAATTTTATAATACCCCAATAAGAAAATCAACAAAGGATATAAGCTGACAATTGACAAAAGAAGAAAATTTCAATAAACATATGGAAAGTGCCTGTTAGTAGTAGTAATAAAATGTAAATTAAAAATAAAATTAAAATGACATTTTAAATTAATGAACTAATACAATTTTTTTAAATAATGCAGCCTCTTAAACTAATAATAGAAATGGCAATGGGTATAAACTTTTTGGGAAGGGATTTGCTAATATGCATCAAAAGTTAACCCAGGGTGCATGGGTAGTAGAATGCTCACCTTCCATGCAGGAGACCTGGGTTTGATTCTCAGACCATGCACCCCCCAAAAATAAGGTAACCCAGCAATTCCCCATCAAGTAATTAATCCTAAGGAAAGATAGAGAAGAATTTATAAGACATATGTAGGTGAATCACTACATTACTGAATTACAAAAAGATGTTAGAAATGCATTTCCAGCCATAAAAGAATGAACAGATAAACTATGATACATTTTAGAGCCATTAAAATTTGCTTTTATTTTCTTCCTTACACTTTTATGTAAAACCAAAATTTTCTTCAATGAGCATGCATTCTTATTTTAATTAGTAAAAAAAAGGTATGATTCCAGAGATATCATTAGCCAAAGCCATTGTCTGTTTTCAGGTCTGCGTTAGATTCTCTATGGAGTTACTAACGTAAGAAATGACAGTAACATTTTTAAGCACTTGTGAAAATCTCATTGTGCTAAGTGGTTTGCATACATTATTTCATTCTGTTCTCACTACAACCTGCTAGGTAGATACTATCTGTGATCAGCACTCCAGAATTTCAATGAAACTTGATGCAAGATACTTAAAATAAGAGTGTAAGATTGTCTTCTGAGAGTTAAAAAGTTAAACATAGTGAATCAGTGAAATTTTACATATTTTACATAGTGAAATATGTAAAATTACCTGGAAGTAACAGACTCCTGGGCCCTGCAGATGGAGAGTCTTAACACAGCTGAAAGAATGACCAGGTCTGGTGGGTTAGGGGAATGCAGAAATGAGAAGTCACGGAAATAGATGTGGGACATATCCACCCAAAAGTCTTAGCCAAGTCACTTAAGTGTTTCCAGCCAGGGGTCCCCAAACTATTGTTAGTGGAGGAAACCTTGGTGAAATATGTAACACACACTAGAGATGGGGAGGGGCTGGGGACCAGGGGTGGCCTAGAGCTTCCATTCTTGGAACATCTTGGGCTGTGCTCTTCAGACTGAGAATGCATCAGATTATGACTGGCTGTTCTAGTTTGCTAGCTGCTGGAATGCAATATACCAGAAATGGAATAGCTTTTAAAAAGGGGAATTTAATAAGTGCTAGTTTATAGTTCTAAGGCCGAGAAAATGTCCCAATTAAATAAGTCTGTAGAAATGTCCAATCAAAGGCATCCAGGGAAAGATACCTTGGTTCTAGAAGGCCAATAAAGTTCTGGGCTTCTTTCTAAAGTGGAAGGGCACATGGCAAACACAGAGTTTCTCTCTCATCTGGAAAGGCACATGGTGAACACAGTCAGGGTTCCCTTCTCTTTTGGAAGGGCACATGGAGAACACCACGTCAAGTGCTAGCTTTCTCTCCTGGCTTCCTGTTTCATGAAGCTCCCTGGGAAGCATGTTCCTTCTTCATCTCCAAAGGTCGCTGGCTGGTGGACTCTGCTTCTCGTCATTATGTCATTCTGCTCTGCTCTCTCCGAATTTCTCATTCTCCAAAATGTTTCCTCTTTTGTAGGACTCCAGAAACTTATCAAGACCACCCAAATGGGTGGAGACATGTTGTCACCTAATCCAGTTTAACAACCACTGATTAAATCACGTCTCCAGGGAGATGATCTAATTATAGTTTCAAACATACAGTATTGAATAGGCATTATTCTGCCTTTGCGAAATGGGATTTAGATGAAAACATGGCTTCTCTAGGGTACATGCATCCTTTCAAACCGGCACACTGGCCTTTCTTATAAGACTACTGATGTGAAGAAAATGGACTTCTCTTGTAGAAACCAGTATTCTGGTCCTGGTGAGATCTTCATTTTTCAATATAAATGAATCTATAATCATTCTGAGTGTGTGTATATCCCTCAGGACTTGGTGTACGTAAACCTGACCCAGAAAGATACACTGTTCTTCTTGTGCTAACAAGACAGGCCATGGAATCTGCAAAGCTGAGACCCAGGCCTACGTGTGCTCTTAGAAGAGAGTCATCCCGCCCTCCCAGGCAGCACCCCTCAATCCCACTGGAGCCTACTCCTTTTTGTCTCTTTGTGTATCTATACCAATGGTTTTCAAACTTTAGTGTGCATCAGAATCACTTGGAAGGGCCTATTGCAGCACTGGGCCCCATCCCCAGCATTTCTCATGTAATAGGTCTGACTTAGGGTCTGATTTTTGCATTGTTAATGAGTTCCCATGTGTGATGGCTTGAATTATGTATCCCAAATTTAGATATGTTCTTGGTCTTAATTTGCATTCCTGTAGGTATGAACCCATTGTAAATAGGATCTCTTGAAGATGTTATTTTTAGTTGAGGTATGGCCCAACTAAATGAGGTTGGGTCTTGATCTGGATTACTGGAGTTCTTCATAAGTAAAAGAAATTTGGATATGGTGAGGGAAAATTAGGGAAAGAGCTGTGAGCAAGAAGCCAGAAGTCAACAGAGCTGGAAGAGAAAGGAGAAGACATACCTTGTGATGGAAAAGCCAAGGAACCCAAGGATTGTTGGCCAGCTAGACCACTACAGACCCCAGAAAGAAGTAAGCCTTCTAACCTCCGAATAAATTCCCATTGTGTAAGCCAACCATCATGCAGTATTTGTCATAACAGCTTTGGAAAATTAGGACACCATGTGATGTTCATGCTGCTGGTCTGGAGACCACACTTTGAGAATCTTTGCTCTGTACTGTCATCTCTGTTTTAAAAATGAAGATTACAAAGCTCAGAAGTGTTAAGTCACTTGCCCAAGGTCTCATTTACAGCTAGTAACTGACTTTCAGAATTATGCGTAACTAAATTCATGATCAGCTTTTTCTATTCTACAATAATACTTTTGGTACAGACCTCATCCTCATGTGGCATTTTCTGTATATGTAAAATGTTCATAAGTCGTGGTTTTATTTCCAGGCTAGCCCACAACAATCTATTTAATCCACAGTAGAGTTGGGCTCTAGAATTCTGATTTGGAGCATCTTAGCAGGCTAGGTTGGAACTATAGGATGGAACAGAGGAAAAGGAAGACAGGCTTCTCTCTCAGTCTTGCTACAGGGCAACTCATACTTGATGAAGCTTGAGAAATGAGAACACTAAGAAATTGCTGAAATCATGTAGACTTACTGATGGATTTCGGTTGGGAAGCAATAGAAGGTAGTGGCTGCCCACACACACACACACACACACACACACGAGTGAGGAGTCTTATTACCAGATTAATTGTTAATTTGAATCAGTGCATGATATACCATAAACCCTAAACAAGCTTAGCTAATGTGCTCGGTTTGGAAGGGGTGGGGTGGGAGGTGATAACAACCTTAACAGTGGGAATCATGGCTAAGTTACAGGTTTAGGCAGTTTAGAAAAGTCTATCTTCATTTAAGGAAATGTTTTTAAGCTAGCAAACCCATTAATTATGTGTTGTTTCATGTTTCTTCAAGAATATTTTATATCTTACTCTTGCAGTAGTATTCCATACATCTGCTTACCTACCTTTGGATTCAAGCACATTTTGCCGTTGACAAAGGATACTGAAAGATTCAATGAAATTGTGAAGAATCAGAAAATTTCTGCAAATATTGACACACCCGAAGGAGGATTTGATGCAATTATGCAAGCTGCTGTGTGTAAGGTATGCAGGGGGGAGAAGTGTTTCACTCTATTAACATAAAAGTTATCAGTTATTAACAAATTTCAGCTATTTTATCTTTACTGTATTCACCAAATAGCTATATGTCTTATCTGCAGAAAGTTGTTGTCAATATATAACCTGCTTGCAGTGGAAAGTGTATAGTGTTTTGCAGTAAATGGCCTGATGCTAATGTGTAAATGGCAAAAAAAAAAAACCACAAAAAACAAATATTTCTGTAAAATGTTTAATTCAATCTTATTGAAATGAAGATTGTTCTCATGATGAATATTTGAATGATCTGAGAAATTTGTAGTAGTTGGAAACAAGTTGAAATAACAGTCATGTATGATTAATTTTCAAAGATTGGGATCAGATTGACTAGTTTTTTATAACTAACCATGTTGTAAAAAAAAATCACAGGCAGAACTTTGGTGAAAAATGTAAAAACGTCACAAATCAATATATACATCTACATATGCTTAGATATCTATTGTTTCGAATCAACAAAATAAGCCTCGGAAGCACACTGCCTCTACAATAACGTTGGAACACACTGCTCTTCCTTGACAATTGGATATGGGATAATGTCCCCTGTTCTGATGATAGCCTTTCATGGATAATGTCAGGAAACAGGGCTGAAGCTTCTAGAAGGTGTTAGGGCAGAAGGAGTATGGGATAAAGGAAAGGAAAGCATGGGATGATGCAACCAAGATGAGTTTTTCCAACTAGTTCCTGGACTAATATTAATTAATGGGAGAGCTCTGCAAAGAAACAATGTTAATTAACAGTGCTTTGGGGCCATATTTTGATAAGCAATTTTTATCCTTGCGTTATTTTTTTTGGGTGATATCAGAAGAAAGAGGAATCTGAGGGTAAATGTTGGGTGACATTTTAATGAGACAGGCTCACTTTAAATCCATGTTGTATTGCCTTTTGACTCATTTTACTTCTGCTCAGATTTGGGATTATCTCTGACCTCCCCACAGACTCTTCCCTTCATTTCTCTGGTGAATCAAAAGCTGAATAGTAAAAATAATTAACTATGTAAAAGTAAAGATCAGCTGAATACTGACTGTGGTGGAACTATTTTTTTCTGAAACATAAATCATCTGAAAATGTTATCCAGGAAAAGTAAATGTCACAGAATTTCATGTTTTTAATATATTAATATTATCAACTCACAATAGATGAAAAGGCAAAAATAGATAAACTCGCACTATATATTTTTATATTGTGACCATGTCCAAGCATTATTGATGCATTCTCAATAAATGCTGCTTCTTTCTAATGTAACCCAAATATTTCTTTCTCACTGTAGGAAAAAATTGGCTGGCGAAATGACTCCCTCCACCTCCTGGTCTTTGTCAGCGATGCAGATTCTCATTTTGGAATGGACAGCAAGCTGGCAGGCATCGTCATCCCGAATGATGGGCTCTGTCACTTGGACAGCAAGAATGAATATTCCATGTCAACTGTCTTGGTGTGTAACCTGCATTCTGTACAGGGCTTTGAGTAAGGGAATGAAGCAACAATTGCTGTAATACAAAGCAGAATAACTCTTCCTCAGTGAAAGCAGTACATATTTTCTGATTTGAGATGCACAAATGTCCCCCCCTCAATCCTCCTTACCACTAGAGGTTCCCACAGGAGCATACATGGCTGGTGGGGTTATGGAAGAACTTTAGATCTGCTGTGGGATACATGAGCCCAGAAACGTGCCAACTGTTTAAAGATCCTGGGGCCCATGAAAAGTCATAGAAGCAGCTCATTTCTGTTTTCGGCCATGGTCCCAGATGAAAATAGTAATCACGCAGGGGTTGCTGTTGAATGATTGTCCCAGAGTCATACCCCCTGAATAATGCCATGCTTTCATGACCATAGGGCTCCATGGGAAACAATGATTCAGGGACCACTTGCTCAGTGTTTACTGACATTTGATTAATTTTCTGCCATTTAAAAAATTCTGGTGACATTCAAAGAAAAAAACATGCTTGACTTTTGTAAAACAAGCTAAAATTTTCAACACTCTTTCGACATATATGATCTCATCTGGTCATCAGTAGAGCCCTCTGTGTCTGAGTGTTTCCCCTGGCCGACCATGATGGGACCATGCCAGGCCTAGGCAATTCCCTCTGGCCGGCATGTCCTTCCCTCCAGGCTGTGAAACACTCTTCCTCATCCTTCAAAACCCAGCCCAATCATTCTTGCCCCCAGAGAGCCCTCTGTGACCTCCTGTAGGCTCAAAGCAATCAGCTCTCCCTTCTCTTTCATGTCTCTTGCTGGGCATTGCTGTATGGAAATGTGTTCGCTTATGCCCATTTCCTTTCCTCTGCTGTGTACTATTCAGGGAAAGGACTGGCTTATTATCTCTGTTTCCTGACAGCACAATGCTTCGAACATAGCGAGTGCTGACTAATGTATCAAATAGAATTTAATTATGACCTGGGAAGGTCATATTATTCCTATTTAACACTTGGATAAATATAGTACAGAGAACTTAAGTGACTTAAAATGACAGTGCTGTACAATTGTACATAGTATACTTAAAAGAAAAAAGAGAAGGAGGGAGGGAGAGAGACACCCAGATTCTAATATCAAATTGGAAAAACCAGTCTCTAAAGATGTAATATTTCATAAATTACTCACTACCGTTCTTTGAACTAAACTTCAACTAACATTTAATCAGTAGTATTCTCCAAACTTATATATCCTTTAATCATATACCCTTGCCTTTCCATATTACAAAATCAATGAAGGTCCCCACATTTTATCGTTTAGCCAATGATTAAGAAACTGAGAAATGGATTCTTTGTTCATCAACTTTTTCTGATAATTGTTCAAGTGCCCAATAACAGGTATGTCAAAAATAGCAGAATAATAGAAGCAGAAATGACATATCGCTTACTATGACCTTCTCATTTAATAAATGTTCAATCCATCCTTGTGGAATAAATTGCTACAGCCTCACAGAAGCAACCTGCCAGAGTCCGCTGGGTCCTTTGAAAACTTCCTATGTACTCAAGAATGGGCCAGCCTCTTGCGGCTACAAAATAATATGAAGCAGTCCCGGGCCTTGAGGCACTTACAGTTTTGGGGAAAATTAAGCCAATAGATCAGAAACAAATTAATCTGTTATGAAGGACTGTGTGGTACGGTCCTGGCCACGCAAGTGCAGCAATGAGACATGTGAGGAGACATGGAGATAAGGAAGGACCAAGGTTCTCGTGGAGAATGGTGGATGAAGTAACGGTTAAGGGTGAAGGATACTTTATGTTTGGGAAGTTGGAAAGCATGGGAGACTGAAAATATCAGACTCAGGAAGATTTATGCATCTGGAATTTCTATCATTAAAATCTCAAATATGATGGAAAGCATATATTTCACAGCCAGAGTTACAGCTGGGTAATTTACCTGAGTATCTTACCCCAATCTTAGATTTGTAACTAGTACCTAAAAAAGGCTTTAGACAAAAATACTCCCAAAGTGTTAAGAATATGTAAACACACCACAATAGCATACAGGAGGGTTTATTTATCAGTGTTCCCCCCTACCAGTTGCCTTCAGTCATAACTGATGTATTCTTTATTTAATTGTTGGCAGGCTACTCTCTCATTTGAATTTCCTGTTTGTACATTATCCATATTTAGATTTATATGACAGATAAAGTTACCCCATGTTTTCCACCCATGGAGAGAAAAGACCATCTTTCAAATTTGATAATTACAATCATCTATTTTTTTTTTAAATACTCATGTTAACTGGGAAAGGACTGTATCTATGGAACAGAAGTCACTCTGCTTTTGTTTTGTTTTTGCATGGGCAGGCTCCGGGAATTGAACCGGGGCCTCCTGCACAACAGGAGAGAATTCTGCCTGCTGAGCTACCATTGTACCGCCTGAAGGCAATCTATTTTCAATTATGCCCTATAAATATTGCAGGATCCTATGAAATCAAAAAGGCAGGAAAGCCAAATGCATACACTGGTCCAGGTCGGTCTCAGATCAGGTGGGTATAGGGACTGTAGTGTGTCTTTTCTCAGCAGCCGTCCCTGCCTCAACCCCCATCCACCTCATCCCTCTCCAGCAACAGTGTCAGAGCCATCCGGGTCAGCTCTTCACATCCAGCATGGTCTGACTGCCCCTCCCCCAGCTGCAACATTTTTTGAGGCAAGTGGCCCTCAAAAAGAGAAATGTTTCTCTACACTTGAAAATATGACACACCTTAAGTCTTTAATACATTTCAAGCCATCAGCTTAGAAGCAGACAGAGTATCATATACCACATCGAATGGAACTACTGACTCTTAGGAGCTAAAACCAAATTGTACTTAGAGGATTTAACAAACAATTATTAAATCAGTTGGTAGGTAAATAATTATGCGAATTGTGTTTTGTTTGCTTAGAGTGATAGAATAATGCCTATGAACATTGAAATGTCAAACTCAGTAAGATATCGTTGAGATAAATATTCCTTTCTTTATTTTAAATTCTTTCGTGAAAGTGATATTTAAAATCTATCTATTAATTTTAGGAATATCCAACAATTGGACAACTCATTGATAAACTGGTACAAAATAACGTGTTATTGATCTTTGCCGTAACCCAAGAACAAGTTCAATTATATGAGGTAAGCAAACATTATTTGGGGAATTCCTTCAGAGATATGTGTCATGAAACTTTAACATTAACTTTGAGTCTAACACATGGGAAGGCCGCTAGTTAATCATTAACACATACCAAATAGACTGGGCACTTGACAAAGTGGACTCAGTTAGTGCTTGGAATTTAAATTATAAACACAGAGGATTGGGAATTGCTATGGTAGGACAAGGAAAGAAAAAAGAATTACAGAGATGAAAAACAAGTTATGAGTGCCAATAAACAGGACCACGCATCTAAAAGAAAAATCGTCTAGCTCCCCTTGAAACTTCCTGATGTAGTAGTTAACAGAGGGCAGAAAAAATCTTGACAGTGGGAGGAGAACTGCTGGTTGTAAATTCTTTGCTGTTTGCAAATTAGGTACATAGAAAATATGCAAGTAGAGACACAACTCAGTCAGTTAGAGGTGAAAAGGGAAAAAACTTGATAAATCAGGCCCAAAAAAAAGTCTCCCTGAAAGTAGCTAGATTTACATTTCAAGTTTTTGGATGGAAGGGCTAGCTAAGAAAAAGAGCTGTTTCATTTGATGAAACAATTTTTGTAAATCATTGTGTAAATTGTAAAATGCACACGCAAACATTAGAGATTCTATGTTTTTTTTCCAACTAAGAAAAAAACACAATGCATTAAAAATGCCATGAACTGGGACACTAGGAAATGTTCTTCTAAACTGCAGTTTCTCCAATAAAGAATCTTTAACATGAGCTCTAGAGAATGTATAGAAAACGGGTTTACATGAAATAGTCTGTACTTTCTATGCAGAGGCTTCAAATTCTCTTAGACTCAGTCTGAGCTCCCATTCCTTTTGAAAGGACCTTTTAACTCACTTGGTGACTTTACAGCTCAGGATACTCTGAGATCATTTCACAGAAGGCTTCGATTAAATGCCACTCAATACTAAGGTTGGTGCAGCCCTTGAACTTGCATCAGGTTCTTAAAAAGGATCCCGGAGGAGATCCTATCTTGCATTTCTAATAAGAAGAAGGTATTATACTCCGAGGTGAGATTGCCTTCTGCTGAAAATCAAGTCTCCTGCGATCAAACTACATGCTCAAGTCCTTTGTCCTATGTGGCAACCACGTGGTTTCACCTGATCTGGGCATTTTTTTAAAAGCACTTTAGTGTGTGATATTTGTTTCCAGTGGTTTTTAAGTAGTAGAGTTGCAGAAAAGATTTAAAAAAAAATAATAACCCCAATACAATAGTGAGTCTATTTTGCTTTTGATGCTTAAGGCTAGAATGAGTGGCCCGGGGTCGGGGTGGGGGTTACACCCCTGTCTCCATGCCAGGCTCCTGTTTAGAAGGGGATTGGAAGTTGCATAGAACTTTTCTTAAAATAGCAGTCTGGGAAACATAATTGATGATCATAAACGTAGACTCATAATTCACCTTGGTTATAGTCTTTAAGACTCACAACTCATTTATAGGCCTCCTCAAAACTGCTATTAAAAAGACAGAGGAAGAAGAAAAATAACTACGTGGCAAACATAGTCTGCCAGATTTAGGCTGGTTGCATCCACCATTCCCCTGTTGCAAAGGAAATGACCATTTCCAAGGAAAACAGCAGATTAGAGCCTGCCTCTAATGTAACAGCAGGACATTTATTTTGCCTGCCTACTAATCTCATTATGAGGCAAATTTATGTTCTGTCATGATCTTTGGTCTTTTGCATCCAGGCTCCACGGAATTCAAAGGGACATTTTCAAGGAGACATGCAATGGGCCAGGCCAGCAGCCCACTCTGATCCTTTCATTATTTTATTTTTATTTTGATGGGCTTGTCATTCCATCTGCATCAGTGGGGCAGGCAGCAGCTTGGTCTAGAGATAATGACAGCAGCATTGCCCTTCCCTGAAGGCTGCACACAGCATGAAAATGCTGCTCTCTCGTTTTATTGATAATGAAGACTGAAAATAGGCCAATAATGGCTTGTGCTGCCTTTCAGTTTAAATCTCTTAGAAGGAGCCCTCTGTGTACAGGAGTCCTATGCAACTGGATATTTGGATAGCTGTGATATAAGGAATATAACTACCAAGAATCACTAAAAAGTAAAACCAGTGATAAGAGAAATAAACCAACTAAGTGTTTATGGTTAATGGAAATTACTGAGGAAAATTTGCACCAGAGTTATATAGTAGGCCCATCTATGATCTGCCCTCACAGCAGCCAGCAGTGAGTTAGGGCCAGCAGAGGCCCTGTCTTACAGTTAATAAGATTTATGCTGCCCACTCATGGAATGTAGTAAAAATGGTTTTTCAGTAATTTTGGTGAGCTGCTTTGGACTGCTTAGCGTGTAGGATTACTGTACATTGTTGCCACAGAGATGAACAAAAAATGGAAAGGGTAGAGTAGGCAGTTTTGTTTTCAGTTCAGTATGACTGCAGTGTGCAGCCCAGACTCCAGCAAGCAGATGATTTTGAACAAACTTATTATTATAAATAGTTTCATGTTTGTCCAATTACAAGGTTTAAAAGATAATGACAGATAATAGGCTGAGCAGTGGACAGTTTATTAGTGCTAAATACCATTTTGAATCAGTATTCAATTACCCAAGTAAAAAAAAAATTATATCTCCTCAGTTGTTTTTTAGATGGTTACTGTTCATTTGTGTTAAGATAGTATCAGACTTCTAAACCCCAACTGTCTAATTTCTCAGGTCTATTCTTTCCAGGAAGATATTGAGATTAAAAAACAATTTTATCAGCATTCTTTACTATACCACCAAATTATATTATAAATCACCTGGGTTTACTTCTGAGACTTTAATATATACTGTATCTTTTCAAAATGTCTACATCTGGCTGGAAAAGATGACTTTTGTGAAGTTAATGACAATTACTATCATATGACCTAATATGCATGACACATTGCTGAAACAGAGTTCTTTGAAGGTAGGCAAGAAATACACCGGCAATAGAGACTTCCAATGTTATTCTTTGGTAGTTCAGAATGACCACTAATTTATATCCATATTGTTATTAGGACAGAGTGATCTATCTAAAGCATGGGAATGGGAGGCACAAGTCGGCTTTCATATCACTAAAGGACTCTTTCCTCTGCAGATGCAAAGCCTTAGATTATCTATTCTTTGAGGAGAATGGTAGGTCTTGCTCATCTCTCTAGCCCACAGTTCTCAGTGGATATTTGTAGAATGAATTTTTTAAAAATCTACAATGCCAGTACCTCGTGTCTTCTTAAATTGGGTCAAACTTTCTGAATAAGGACTAGGAGTTTTGTATGACAAATAGTTGTCAAGGTTGAGGTAAGTGGAAGGTACCTGACCCATCCCTAGGGTCTTTCTGCAGCTCCAGCTATACCACCTCCACCGTTTCCACCTTGGACGTAGACGGCAGCAGACAGGAAAGAAACACTCTGCCAATGGTCTTAGGACCAAACTATTGAGAAGCTCCAGAACCTTCTTAATAAGGCATTTAAAGGAAATCCCTGAGCAATTACCCAGCTGATGGCCATTAGGTCCAAAAAACATGCTTAAAGAACAGCCATAGATATGCAAGGAGCCTGATGTTTTCATGTGGGTGGTGAAAATTATCTACCCACGTACTTCTACTGAAAATTACCAGTTTTTAGGAGTCAACCCAGTTTTTACTTTGGCCCTCCTTTCTTCTTGCCCATCTTTTAAGTTTTTCACTGCAAAAAGGAAAGAAAGGAGGTGAGTAAGGAGACAAAATATTAAATGGCCCCTTTTGCTACTTGTTAGCTTATTCTATTATGGTTTTGCTTTATAATGTTCACTGTTGGAAAAGATCAAAACCATGTTGCTCCAGTGAAGATCCCTTTCTCTCTCAGACCTCAGTTTTTACAAAAGGAGAGGGCTGGACCAGATGACCTACAGCTTTAACAGTTAGTGACTGCCTCAGCATCTTCTTGGAGTGGGGAAAGTACTATGAATTCCAACAACCTCCATATAGATAACAAAGTATAGTTAGCTATAATATCATTTAACTTTAGGACATGATCTAAAAAGTTGTTCTTTATTGTATCAATCCTATCCTGTAATGGGGTTGGGGTAGTTTGAAGCTGCATTTGTCCCAGAAAAACATGTTCTTAAATTTAACCAATTCCTGTGGGTGTGAACCCATTGTAAGTAGGACTTGTTGATGAGACTACTTCAGTTAAGATGTGACCTACTTCATTCAGGATGGGTCTTGTCCTCCTACTGGAGTCTTTTATAAATAGAATGAATAGAGAGAAGGAAAGGGAGGAAAATGAGGAGAGGAAAGGAGAACCATAGAAGCAAGAGGCTGACAATAATGAAACCTAGAAGAGAAGGAAGAGGACAGCCATGTGCCTTGCCATGTGGCAGAGGAGCCAAGGATTGCTAGCAAATGGTCTTTAGGAAGAAAGCATCACCTTGATGATGTCTTGATTTGGTCACTTTCACAGTCTCAAGCTGTAAATTAATAAATTCCCATTATTTAAAGCCAACCCATTTCATAGTATCTGCTGTGGGTAGTAAATAGGAAACTAAAACAGATTTTGATACTGGCAGTGAGGAGCTGCTACTGCAAATACTAAACATGTGAAAACGGCTTTGGAATTGGGTAATGGTAAAGGATAGAAGAATTGTGAAAGACTTCAGAGAAAAGGCCTAGATTGCTTTGAAGAGACTATTGGTCAAAATATGGATATCTGAGTTACTTCTGATGAGGTTTTAGACAGAGATGATGAATGTGTCATTGCAAACTGAGAGAAAGGCAAACCTTGTTTTAAAGTGGCGGAGAACTTGGAAAAATTGAACTTTGATGTGAGTTGGAAGGTAGAAATTAAAAGCAATGAGCTTGTAGCTGAGGAAATTTCGAAACTATGTATGGAAAGTACTGCATGGTCTCTTCTTGCAGCTTGTCATAAAATGCAAGAGGGGAAAAGAAAAAGCTGAGAACTGAACTCCTGAACACAAAGAAACCAAAAATTGATGGTATGAGAAATTCTGTGCTTCTGGATAGTGAGTCCCTAGAGAATACTACTCCACATGAGGGTTTAACTGAACTTGGATCAGTCAGCCATTTCAGCATAAGTCAGAATTGGAGGAGTAGAAATCCAGAAAGATTTGTAGACTTTTCTTTTGTCTAATGTAACAAAACTGACACATTTTTTGCAAGACCTAAATAAACAGAACTACCGTAACCTGGATTAAAAGGGATAAATTGAAAGAAAAATCACTTCAAAGGCAAAACCATGGAGCTGAGTCTGGACCAAAGACATTGTCACAGGCCAAGAAAGCAAGTCCACCCATTTGTGTGGAAAGGGTGAGTGTGCTCTGGCACGTGGAGAGGATTGGCCTTTCACCCTGTTCAGGAACAGTATTGCTTCCCCAGTCTTCAGAGAGGGTGGAGCATATTCTCTGGGGATTGTGGAGAGTCTGGCTATCACCCCTGTGTTCTAAGAGAGCTGATCCTGTGCCCCAGGGATTGTGGAGAGCATGGCCCCTGCAAGCACTTGGAAGGAGTGGGGCTGCCACTCCTTTAGGCCTAGAGGACAAAACACTGTTCCATAGGTGTCTCTCAGACCTTGAAATCTAATGGTGTATGCCCTACAGGTTTTCAGAATTCTTTGGGACCCACAACTCCTGTTTTCCTTCCAATTTCTCCCTTTTGGGAAGGAAATGTATATCCTATGCCTGCCTCTTCACTGTCTATTGGAAGTAGATAACTTGTTCTCTAGGTTTCATATGGTCCATCCTCAAGAGGGTATCATGTCCCAGTGTAGACCACATCTATTCTGATGAGACTTTGTACTTAGTATTGTTACTGAAATGATTTAAGGCTTTGGGGGTATTGTAATGGAATGAATGCATTTTCATATGGAAGGAATATATCTTTTGGGGGTTCAAGGGGTAGAGTGTGGTGGCTTGAAGCTATCTGTACCCTGGAAAGACATGTTCTTAAATTTAACCCATTCCTGTGGGTTTTGATGAGGCTACTTAAGTTAAGGTGTGATTCATTCAGAATTGATCTTAGTCCTCTTACTTGAATTCTTCGTAAATGGAATGGATACAGAGAGAGAGAGAGAGAGAGAGAGAGAGAGAGAGAGAAAGACTTGAAAGCAAGAAGCTGAAACCAACAAAATCTGAAAAGAACAGAGAGACCAGCAGATGCCACCATTTGCCTTGCCATTTGGCAAAAGAGCCAAGGATTGCCTGCAGCTGGTCTTCAGTAAGAAAGCATTGCCTTGATGATGATTGTTGTGGACATTCTCAGGGCCTCAAACCTTAAATTAATAAATTCCCATTGTTGAAAGCCAACCCATTTCATAGTATCTGCTTTGAACAGCCTAGGAAACTAAAACAGGAGTATTCCAAATTCATACTTGTAGGTAAAAAATAAAATCCTTCATGACTAAAAAGACAACTTCTATATTGTGAGAAATTTCTGTGGAGTTAATGGTAGTTCTTAATTCAAATGTAATGGAAAAGGATTTTGATTTATCCTTACTTTATGATATCTTGGAACAAAGACTGGAGAGAACCAGCTGTCCACACTTTCCTCATTAATGAAGACACCCCCTCAAAGAAGGAGGATTTGAAAATAAAACTCATGCCTTCAGATTATCAGGGCAGTCATTTGGAACATTTTCCAGGCTAGTAAGTTCAAACCATGAAAAGTCATCAGTAGTTACCCCTTAGATTACACGTAATATTTTTCTTCTAAAGGACTCAAACCCTTATATCCAAAAAATAAATATAGAGAACAAAGTAATATCTTAAAGAGATGTACTGTTAGGCCAACCCATATAGAAATGTGAAATGGGGTGTCATGAATGCAGTGCCTAAATGTTTCAATATTCACAGAACATCCAGAATAACTGGTATATCATTGGAACCGAAGTGTTTTTGACTACATAGTCATTCATTCATCAAACATTTCATGAGTTACCTATCATTAACCAGGCCATGGTTTGGAACTACAGAAGAGAATGAGGTAGGGTCCCTGTCTCAAGAATCCTCACAGAGCATTAATAGACTTTCCCCTTTTCTGCTGGGCTCCCATGTTGGTGGTGGGAGACTAACTGGGACAACATTTTCGAAAGCAACTCTGATTACCCTGCAGAGTTGAAGATGCATCCCCTTGTGATCAGGGGACTTCCCTTAGAGAACATATGTGTAAGTATGTGCATGGTTGCAACATTTGTAGTACTGTGCAATTGGAAGTGACCCAGTAAACCAATGATTTGCCTAAAGAACAAAACAAGGGCATTTCAGAGGTTATATGCTAGAAAGAGACTCCATGGCAGAGGTTTGCTGAGGGGCCAGAGTTTTCACATTTGTCACCATCTTTATTAGAAGGGAGGGCAAATCAATTGGCAATCATAAAACTATGCTAATAGTATCAGAGTGTTAGAACAAGTCCTTTACTTTATAGCAATGGACACTGAAGACCAGAGATATTATACAACTATGTCTATGATTATAACAGGCAATGTTATTAGGTGCATTAGGTGGTAGCCTGGAGTTAAGTGCTTTTTCTTATTTTGATCTCCATTTTATGGCTAAAGAATCACAAATAAGAAAGTATGTTGTATTTAAGAGCCAGGATTTGATCCTAGACAGTCCGTGTATACAGCCCTAGCCACTGAGTTGAGTAGTATTGGTCTGCAGCAGTGAATGAGCATACCATTTCCTAACGACTAGACCACCAGAGAAGCATCCTCTTAAATAAATTATCAACTTTAAATGTCACTGATCAGTGAAAGGATAGAGCCCAAGAGTGGAGCAGAGTTGCCTGACTGAGGAACCAATAGGTCAATTCCCTAGAAATACCAAGAGTCCTTCAAGGCCAGTAAACACTCGATCCAGGCTCCATTACTGTTGATGTTAATTTAGATGAATAGAGCAATTTAAAGATGTGTAGGTTTGATAAAAGAGAGAGATCTGGATTTTGCCCTGTGGGTTTTTAAACTCTGAGTGGTAAAAACAGTCCACAAAGCTAGAGAGCATTAGGCCAATGGCCAGTCCATCTAAAACAGCTACTGTCCATGGTAATATGGTTCTGACGAAGAGGTGAAAGTTGGGGTGAGGCGGGAAAGGGGAGACATGGTCTGACAAAAGCTGTATATTTATTCTGATGAAGTATTTCAAGCGTACAGAAAAATAGAGTGATATAATGAACACCCTCTACCTACTGCCCCGCTTTCACAAATCTTAACATCTTGTTACCATCTTTTTAAAGAAATAAAACTTCCCAGATATAGTAACTTCTGTGTATCTGCCCAACTCTGGTCCTACTCCCCTCTTTTCCTTCCACAGAGGCAACCAGTATCCAGAATTTAGTGTTTATCATTCCCAGGTTTATATGTATATCCATAAATAGTTGTGTAGTTTTAGGTTACAAGCTTAGTTTCATGCTGTATATATTATTTCTACAACTTGATTTTTGACTCAATGTTATGTTTTTGAGGCTTTTATGGAGATACATGTAATTCTCATTTATTCCATTCCACTGCTGTACATATTCCATTAAGCGCATCTCCTGCAATATATTCATTCTACAACTGATGGGCACTGGGTCACTTCCAATTGTACAGTATTACAAATGTTGCAACCATGCACATACTTGCACATATATTCTCTAAGGGAAGTCCCCTGATCACAACGGGATGCATCTTTAACTCTGCAAGGTCATCAGAGTTGCTTTCCAAAGTATTGTTCCAGCTAGTCTCCCACCAACAATATGGGAGCCCTGCAGAAAAGGGGAAAATCTTTAAATTACTCTTTTTCTGATTATAAAATCAATACACCTTATTTACACACATATGAGAGACAGAGAGATAGAGAGATACAGAAAAGCACACAGAAGAAATAAAGATCACCCATAAAAACCAACCACTTAGATGTAACTACTATTGTTGGCATTTTAGAATATGTCCTCCTTGTCTTTTTTCTTTGCATCTATTTACATATTTTAACATAATAGGCAACATACTGTACATACTAAATTGTGCTCAATATTTTCAAATGGGTTTGTATATATGCAGTCATATAAAGGCATAAGAACTAAATTGTATTTAGCTATACATTGAGCAATCACTTCCATTGATAATAACAGATGAAATATGCATCCTATAAAACCTTGAATCTTTGGTTGCTATAATTGCAGGTGTCCACTTTTGAATTAAAGCCCCAAATCTCCACAATTACTCTATTTTTACCTACTTGGTTACTTTTTTACACATTCACATGATAACTTTTCTTGGTTACATTTTTACACATTCCTGTGATCATTTTAATGGAACTGATCAATTATTTCTAGTACCAGGTTTTTCATTCCTAAAACTGCCCCTAGGTGAAGGTTGTGACATCTGTGACCAAACTTGGTTTCTTTAAAGTCTCTGCTCTATACCGAAAAGTGCTAAAAGTTGTATAATTACCCTTCTCTCAGTTTTCTCAGAGCCCTACAGGATTCAGGGACTCCTGTTTAATTCAGCTCCCCATCTATGCCCTGAAGCCTTTTCCATGGTTCAGTCAGCTGGGGCTGGCCCAAATGACAGCCTCTGCTTAACGGAAAATCACGCTGGCTGGAAGCACCTTGAAGGAGTCTACCTGCAGCCAACTATTCTCCACATGGCGTAGCCTTTTAGCAGTTACATATGGGGTCAAGGCACAAGAGGACAAGTTAAGTTGATAGTCTCCTGGACATAAGGAGAGTTTGGGAGTATTAAACTTTTAACATTTTCTGTTTAATAATCTGAAAGAGTCCAAAATACACTATTGAGGGGCTAGTATTTGTTAGAACATAGTTCAATATTTTGTTGCTCCTGCAGGATTGAATGAATGGTCAGAAAGTAAAGGAAAATTCTGGAAATTATTTGTTGAGCTCTTTAAGGCCTGAATGGTTTGGGCACATTTTATTTATTAATTCAGACTGTCATATTTTTTCTATAAGGTTGCCAGATCTAGCATATAACAAATACAAGATGTCCAGTTAATATTTGAGACACACGTATACTAAAAAAAATTGGTTGTTTCTTTGAAGTTCAAATCCTATATTTTATCTGGCAGCCCTATCTGTAAAGGGCCAGATAATTTAAGTTCTGTGGGCCATGAGGTCTCTGTCATAACTATTTAACTCCTCTGTTGTAGCATAAAAACAGCCAGGAACAATATGTAAATGAATGAGCCTGAATATTTACAAAAACAAGTGACAGACCAATTATGGCCTGCAGGCCATATATCGTCATTCCTTCCTTCCTTTGTACATTCAACAAATATTTACGTGCTTTCCATGCACCAAGAGCTGGACTAGGCACTTGGAATACAGTGAAGAATAAAAGTGTAAAACCTGTTTTTTGTCCTCATGTGGCTCACAGTCTTGTATGGAAAAACAGGTAAGAAATAATTAATGAATGAATAACCATATAATTAGAACTTTTAGTAGTGCTATCAAGGAAATAGAAAGGAATAGTGTTCAGCAATGGGAAATAACAGAGGAGGAAAGAAGGAGACCCTACTTGAACAGGAGCTTCAGGAAAGGCCCCTTTTAGGAGGTGATAACAAAGCAATAACCTAAAGCTTAAGGTCTTTTTAAACATGTGCAAAGGTCCTGAGGTTGAAAAGGACAGTGTTTGAGAAACGGAAAAAAGGCTATTCTGCTTGGAGTGAACTATGGATGAGGTTAGAAGGGGATGCAGTGGGAAAGAGAAGCTGAAACCCCCTTGGGAAGGAGATGCAGTGTTATTCCATGGGAAGCAGGCATTGAAAACAGCACTGTTTTTTTCTGACCAGAAGGCAGATATTACAGGTGTGTGAGTCCTTGTGAATTCTGTGTATACAGATTTCAAAAAAACAAGGCTCTTAATTTCTAAATTTCCACAACCCTTCCTTGACAAACAATTCCATACTGGTGGATCTCAAAGTTTGCTGCTGATTTGAATTACCTAGGAAGCTTTTTAAATAACCTGATGCTAGGTCACATCCCGACCCAACTAAATCAGTATCTCTGGGGCTGCGACCAAGGCATCAGTATTTTTATAAAGCTTCCCTGGTGCATCCAGTCATTCCTACAGCTTATTAAAATTCAGGTTCTGATTTAGGAGGTAGGGCCCGAGATTCTGCATTTCTAACAAGCTCTCGGGTGATGCTGGCCCACCCACCACATTTCGAGTAGCTAGAGCCTGTATTCTTTAGCAGTCCTTGCACATACACCTGCTTTCTATTTTCTTGTCCCCTTCATCACCTTCCTACTAGTCATTCTTCAAAGTTTTATTACCTGCTGTTTGGTCTGCAAAGCACATAGGCTGCTACCGAACCCAACATCACTTCCCATTTTGAAAGAGCTTTCTAAAGCTTTGAGACTTGCGCTTGCCAGCAAAGGTCTGCAATCCCTCTCAAAAGACAGGGTAATCTTATTAAGAGAAGATCTGAAGTGTCCTCAGTAACAAATACTCAGTACAGCCTCTTTGTTCTCTAAGCCCCATTCCCAGATGCCTCTGTCTGCATTTGTTTGTCTCAGAACAGTCATGCATTGTGGGTCCATTCGTCTTCCCTTATCACTCTGCTACCGCCGAGCCCGCGTTCAGCTGTGCGGTACAGCTCTTTGGCTGACAAGATAATTACATTCCAGGCAGAGTGGAAGAAAGACAGGTAGTGCTAAAAAGTTCCCAAGCAGGCTACCTAGTCATTGCCGATGCAGACTTCAAGATCAAGCACCTGATCTAATTAGCACACTCCCATCACTACCCGCCTGCCTGCGAAATGCTGACAATTGAAAGCCTAAAGGCAAAGCAGATATCAAGCAACCCAGAGACAGACATTCATGCTACCCTTGCGCCAGAAACAATTACATGTTCTTCTTGGAATCTTGGGTGTCCTAATAACACAGTCAAGCCTGGGGATAAATTTTGCATAAAACTGGGAACCCTGCATTTACTGGTAATGAACATGAGAACCAGAGGAATAAAACTCCACAAGAATGAAAGACTTCACGGGAAGAAAGCTTTCTGATTGCCTTCCAAAGGATTTATTTCAGCAAACCCAGCCCGCCCCCAGCTTTGGAAAAAACTCACTCCTCGACAAAAGCGAGAATTCACCAGCAAAGAGCTGTTTTCCTTTGACCGCGTGAATAGCACAATACAGTTCCCTCAGAAAATTATTTTTTTGCCACTACGCTTTTCTCTACTTCCTACATTTCTTTCAAGATGTAGCCCTTTGGTTTGAAAATGATTATAGCTACAACTTCTTTTTGTTTCCCCTTCCTTTGTTTTTACTTTGGGTAGGAAAATGCTTTATAATCTTTAAGCCTCTCTATATAAGGTGTAGTATGTTAGCTTCTAATGAGATCTCTTCTCTGGCTTTCTGTTGGCATTTGCAGCAGCTCCCAGCCCAGCCGTGCGGCAGCCAGGTGGAGCAGCATGAGCACCAACTTTTGAGTCAAGGCCTATTCCTGTCCCTTTTAGCGTGTGATTGGTGAAGGCATTAACCTCTCCAATGACAAACCAAGGGCTTGAAGGTTAAAGGAATCCAAACAAGCTGAGCCTAGTTTCCATGCTAATTCATTAGCCTCTCTTGGGCTCACTAACAACAGTCACAAGATGGGGATAGCCACTGCCAGTATCTAAGATGGACAATCTGGATAAGAGGTCTGGCTTTAGGACAGGGGACAGGAGATGGGCCCAGCTCCACTACTTTCTAGCTGGGTGACCTTGGGCAGGTTAACTAACTACTCTGGGCCTCAGGATCTGGGCAGTGAAACAGGGATAATCATGGTACCTAAACTATAGAACCGCTGTGAGTAGTCAAAGAGATGTCACTTGCAAAGCAGTAAGCACAGGCGGCAGTAGGAATGTTGACTCTAGCTGTTCTTTTCCCCCTGTGATGGAAGGAGGCTGGTTCCAGGCACAATTAGCCCTGGCTACCCCGTGGGCTCCTTGCACTGCCCAATGAACTACGTGGGACCTGTGTAGTTGCCACCTCCCCAAGGTCATCCCAAAGTCTCTCCAATGATGCTTCAGGAACCTCAGGCTTCTGAGGATTCAGATGTTGAAAGGGAGAGGTGCTTGGGGATGCCAGGAGGCTTGTGCAGACTTCTCCATCCTATTTCCAGGTGCCCTGAATCTGTAACTGCAACTCATAAAGGCTTTTTCCTAGGACCAACTCTGGGGGAGGAAAAGATACACACAGAGGCAACCTCTGCCATGAGAACCAAGGAGGCTGCCCAGGTATACATCTCCCTTGGCTATATCCCTAGGTAGATGGAATCCAGTTAGGAACTGCTTACTCCTTGTTGCCAAACAACTGACGGATCTGAGACCCTCTGAGAATTGCCTCCATTTTCTGCAATTTAAGTGACGTCCTGGTTACCTAGAAGCATCCTCTTATTAACAAGAGCAGCAACAACGAATGCCTCTCTGTGCATCTGTTTCACTTGGAACAGCCACACAGCCATGTCTGTAGGTATTATACACACACACACACACACACACACACACACACACACACACACCAGGGAGTGGAGTTGGAGGTCGTAGGGTGTGTTGTGTTCACCTTAGAAGAAACTGACAAATAGTTTTACAAAGTAGTTATACCAATTTTCACTCCTACTAGAAGTATGTAAGAGTATCGTCAGTTTTTAAAATGTTTAAACATTCTAGTAGGCCCATGATAGTACCTCATTGTGGTATTAATTTCTATTTTTCTAGCGATGAATGATGTTGAGCACTTTTCACGTGCATGTTTCCCATTTGGATATTCTTTTTATTGTGGTGCCTCTTTCTTATTGATATATAGGAGTTATTTAGATATTTGGGTGCTGAGTTCCTTGTTAGAAATACGTAATACAGATAATTTCTCCTATTCGGTGGCTTTTGTCTTCTCACTCTCTTAAAAGCATCATTTGAGAGCAGAAATTCTTCATTTTAATCAAGTTTTATTTATCATTCTCTTCCTTTGTGGGTAGTGCTTTCTGGTCCTGCTTTAGATATTTTTGTCGATCCCGAACCACGAAAAAATCTCATGTGACTTCTACAGTGGCAAAAATTAAAATAGTGGTTATATTTTACAGGGGAGGGGAATGACTGAAGAGGTACAGGGGAGGTTTCTGGGAGGCTGATTATGTTAGTTTTCTTGGTCTTTGTAGTGGTTAAATCTGCATGTTTACTTTTTAAAAATTCATTGAGCCTTATCACTGGTATACTGTACATGTACTGCCATTAAGGTTTCAGAAAGAGAGTGAAAGCAAGGGATGTGGGGAGGGTGGGAGGGAGAGGGAGAGGAAGAGAGAGGAGAGAGTGAATGCACAAACAGGAGCCACTAACTGAAGAGATACAAGGTAATGATTAAAAATACTTTGATAGATTAGAGAAAATATTTGTGGACAGATTATATAACATCATAGGTTCTCAGTCTCTACAAGCCAACCTTTTAATAAATAAAAATACATTTTTAAGACCAGAAAATACATATTTTAAGACCAGAAACATTGATATCAATAAAATAATATTGACAATAAATGTTGCTGAGCATAAATTCCCTCTTAATATTGGCGAGGTTTCACGGAAAGATTTGGGAGCACAGAGCCTAAGGGGAAGCAGCATTTGCTCTAAGTAACTGGTTTTTCAAGTTCTTTATTAAAATGCTGCTAGCTGATATGCAGCAAGTCAGCTTCTGATTTCCCACCCTCTAATGAGAGGCTTGAGTAGTGCATTCTCTGTAAAACGGAGGCTAATGAGCTCTGAGGTGGTGAGGAGTCTTTGAGACTACAGCAGAAATGTCCCAAGACTAGGACATAGGGTCTAGAGCCCTACAAGTTGTGTCACCATCCGAGACAGAAACCAAATAAAATGCCCATAAGGACAGCATCCCAAAACACAGCCAGGCTCTGAACAGGAAGATGAGTGAACCAAACAGGAAATACAATCAAAGCAGGGACAGAGGTCCCACCAGGAGCTGCCCCTTCTGTGGGAGAGAATGCCAATATCTTCGCCAGAGAAGGATCTGCCACGATCCTCAAGACAACCAACAACCCATCCAAAGCCACCTGGAGAGGCAGGTGTGTGTCTGCATGTTTCTCTGCCCTTATCCTAGCAGAAGTGCACATCTGGCAGCTGGTTCTGGTAACCATCACCAAGAGGCACCTTGGAGACACCCTCATAAAGGAGCCTGGAGTGTGCAGGTGTGAATTCAGGCACTTTCCATATTCTTTGATGCCTCCTGGCTAAATGGCCCCCTGTCTATTCTTTGTCAAAGAGGAGCATTCCAAAGAGCAAATGCAGACTTTGGGACAAATCAGAAATATCATTTTGAGATGGGGGCAGAGTAAACAAATAAATAAGGCTTGAAGAAGGAAATTAGGAAAACTAAAGCAATCAGAATAAGCCAACCCTGCAAACAGGAGTGAGAAAAGCAACCTCGGAAATTCCTGAGTGGCATGGTAGGGAGCGGGGAGAAAATCCATAATTAGGATGATCCATGGACAGATAGTAGAGAACTGAAGCCCAAGAAATTCAAGCACAAATGTAACAGAGGTTTGCATTTCTAATTAGCTCATGCAGCATCACATTTCCGAAGTTCATCATTTCTAATATCCAAGAGCCATCTTTTAGAGTCACAATGCTATAATTCATCACATCCAGGCATGCAAAAGCATCTTTTTCCTAACATTAAACATGGTTAATCACAACAATTTATAATAGCACTTTAGGACTTTAATGAAAAGAAGGCATTTGATGCATGATATTTAAAGTAATCACAATAGCTACAAGATTTAAATTGTAATTTTTTTACAGCTTTAGACCAGGAAGCCGAAGTGTCTATGTTTAGAGTTAATTATTTGAAATGCTATTGGAGGAAACAGAATCCAGAAATTAATTCATAGCTTTCCTCTCTACACAATTATCAGTGTTATCACTGGGTACTGCTACCGGCCGCCAACTCCTTTGTATCTTCACTCTAGTGGTAATGAGCAAATGCGATGAATGCAAACTACTAGTCCTAACAGTTAAGTGCCAAATGTCATACCACAGACAGGATCCTAATTATGCTTTAGGAAGTGGTTTGGCTCTGCTACCCAAGAAATAACCTGAAATTCAGAGGCCTCTTAAACTATTGCTTGTAGAAAATACTCATGACACTTCAGCCTTGGGAATACCGTGGCATTTTCTCAAGTTAGCAGTTTCACATAAACCCAAGAGACCTGAAACTCTTATTCTAAAAAATCTAAACCTTTCTTGTCAAGCTCCAAAGGTTCTCTCTGTCTTCTCTTCTGGGACCAGTCAAATTTACATTCCAGCTGCACTAGAGTGAAATTCAAGTTCCTATTTAGGCATTTGCTATTAACCACAAGTCTCATGCTTCACGTCCCTTTCTGACATGTGTTTATTTGAGAAGGTAAGTCGATGAACCAGTGCCTTCCCTGTAAGTTCTACCTGACTCAGGGAAACAGAATGGGCCCGATGGTTAACAGACAGGGAGGCGGGGCATGGAGTAAGGGTGAGGAATGTTACCTGAATTATTGCAGGGAGGCGGGGCATGGAGTAAGGGTGAGGAATGTTACCTGAATTATTGCAGGGAGGTGAGGCATGGATAAGGGTGAGGAATGTTACCTGAATTATTGCAGGGAGGCGGGGCATGGAGTAAGGGTGAGGAATGTTACCTGAATTATTACAGGGAGGCGGGGCATGGAGTAAGGGTGAGGAATGTTACCTGAATTATTACAGGGAGGCGGGGCATGGAGTAAGGGTGAGGAATGTTACCTGAATTATTACAGGGAGGCGGGGCATGGATAAGGGTGAGGAATGTTACCTGAATTATTACAGGGAGGCAGGGCATGGAGTAAGGGTGAGGAATGTTACCTGAATTATTACAGGGAGGCGGGGCATGGAGTAAGGGTGAGGAATGTTACCTGAATTATTGCAGGGAGGTGAGGCATGGATAAGGGTGAGGAATGTTACCTGAATTATTACAGGGAGGCGGGGCATGGAGTAAGGGTGAGGAATGTTACCTGAATTATTGCAGGGAGGCGGGGCATGGAGTAAGGGTGAGGAATGTTACCTGAATTATTACAGGGAGGTGGGGCATGGAGTAAGGGTGAGGAATGTTACCTGAATTATTACAGGGAGGCAGGGCATGGATAAGGGTGAGGAATGTTACCTGAATTATTACAGGGAGGCAGGGCATGGAGTAAGGGAGAGGAATGTTACCTGAATTATTGCAGGGAGGTGGGGCATGGATAAGGGTGAGGAATGTTACCTGAATTATTGCAGGGAGGCGGGGCATGGATAAGGGTGAGGAATGTTACCTGAATTATTGCAGGGAGGTGGGGCATGGATAAGGGTGAGGAATGTTACCTGAATTATTCCTGCAGCCCCTCAGTGTCAAGTGTCAAGGCAGGGCAACATCTGACACATTTTATGAGCTCACCTTTCCAGCAATTTCAAACTTAAACACAATCATGAACACAGAAATAAATTAAAAATCACAAAACCCACAAATTAAAACCAATGCCCAATTCCCATACAAGAGATGTAGAAAGCTTCGACGTAACCAGGCACCCACCTCTAGCGAGTGACTGGGACTTCCTGTGTGGATTTTGTGTCTTCATCTCATTTTGGTTTCATTTGTTTCTCTCCTTGGTTCCCTTTTTGGTCCCTTGTCCTGATTTATTTTCTTAGTATCGTGATGATAATTAAAAGCAATTATTACTCCTAAGGTAGTTGTATGTTTTTTTCTGAGCTACTTAAATCCTGTCTGGAGTAAGATGGAATATCCTTATGTTTGAACTATAGGAGATGCCCTAAATCCCTCACTCAAAGCTTAGTTCCTCTTTTCTATGTACAATTTTAATAAACTCAAGTCATCCAGTTTCAGAATATGGGGCAACTAGAACACCACAGCTGACAAAAAATAGTTATCTCCTCTTGATGTAGCACAACTTAACAAACCTGCTTAATAGATGATTTTGAATGCAACATAAACGAATAATGAGAAAATTGGTAGGCGAGTGATATAACCTGACAGCCTAACAAGAAGATAGCGACTATTTTTTTTAAAAAATACAAATGTAAAAGCATGGCAGTAGGGCATAACCTCTCCTTGGATTTTAGAAGCCATTTTTGATTATAGAACTATAATTAGTATTGCTAAGTACGTTTCTATTTTCTCAAGGTAGAAAGTCAAAGTATGCTTGGGATTCTCTGTTTAAGGAGACAGGGATGTATATTGCAGATTTTAGAAAAGTTTGTGTTTAAAAATAAAGTTCTAAAACACAAAAGTTAACAGAGGGGTAATGTTAATTGGAAAATTCCCATCTTTGTAATACCTCAGCCCCTGGCCTTGCTGGATACCTGAAGTGTTTACCTACTATGGGAGTCCCCCCCTTCCATCCCCCCAGTGGGAAAGACAGTTCAGGAGAAGCAACAGGTGGGGTATGGGTTCCATTTAGAGGAGGTTCTGACTCACCCAGTGGGGAGGGATTCCAAGCAACCCTAGCACAGTGCTGACACCAGCAGTGCCAGGTTTTAAGAGAGCCCTTGTTACCAGTAGGAACGGGGGAGTTAGAAACAAATGTCCAAATAATTTGCTCCGTTCTCCACCAAACCGTTGCTTATTAAGATCCCCATATTGAACGCCTTACAGAGTGACCTGAATCACTCACCCGTGTGCACCGAGCCTTGCTTTTTTCACAACATTTACAAAAATAGGAAATAATTCCTGGAAGCATCCTCAGAATTCTTTGGGCAAGGTTGCTCCACGAGTGGAAGACATTACGTTAAATGTTATTTTATTTGAGACATGACTCCCATCACGGTATACATCACAGCCCTAGATGAAGGCAACCACAGACGCTGGATTTCCCCAGTGGTAACTCTGGCCAGTCCCTTTCCCACTTGAGTGCAGGAAGCAGCACAGACGCAAGAGCTACAGTTTCAGGAGAAACACCCGTTTATTATCAGGAGCCTGTTTTCACTTGCCAGCTAAATAGAGGCAGTCACAACCAACAAGATGAGACCCCCATTTAACATTTCTCAATTCAGGCTAGCAAACAGAGACTGTTTTATTTTGTTGTTGTTGTTGTTTACAGAATTACGCAAAACTTATTCCTGGAGCTACAGTTGGGCTACTTCAAAAGGATTCTGGAAACATTCTCCAGCTGATCATCTCAGCTTATGAAGTAAGATGTATTGGCAGTCACCTTCTTTAAATGAAGTTCTTTGGTATTTAAAAAGCTGATGTGGGGTTTGGTCAGTTACATGCACCCACATTTGTTGGCAGAGAGAGTGTGAATCCAAAAAAAAAAAAAATCCCTGCATCAGTTCAGCCAAAACATAAATTCTGTTCACCTAATTCGCAAGTATTCATCCTGAAAGGTGAAACAGAAGACAGAAGTTTCAAAATCATAACGTTTAGGTTGTTTTCATAACAATAACTAACAGCAGCACTATCACCTGGGAGAATTTTAATTCCACTGAAAAAGCTCCATGAGTCACATAATTAAGCGCCTCACTCCTCTGTCTGAAAAAAATAAGTTTAAATTGCCAGTGAGTAACAGAGCTACCTGGGGAAATATCTCCCCAGGCTTAATGAGACTAGATCTTAACTCAAGGAAAAATGCAAGTATTGACTACATACCAAATACCAAAAGCACACCAGGAAGACCACTTTTTTTATATTCTCTACCTTGGGGATTCAGGGAAATTTAAAGTACGTATAAAATTACTTGCCTTGATTTTATGAATTAGTACCTGAGGACAAAATTCCTCCCTTAAGATAAGATTCATACCTATAGGTTGCTATAATGCTCTCTTTCTTTGTCCTCATTTCATAACTAAATTAATCAACAATAGATGGCCAACTCTTTTTTATTTGATTCCTACATATTATCCTCCCTTTTTGCCTTGGCTTACAAAGGAAAACACACACACCAGACAAAGATGAAGGTCTAAGTTAGTATAGAAACCAAAAAAAATAAATTTTTATAAAGCCACAGATCTCTATAGAGTTGTAGTATTTGCTGTAAAACAGCCATAAAATTAACAAATGGATAAAATTTTCCTAATTTTGATGTTTTTAAATGACAAATAAATGACCCATATGTAGTCTATGCTAATATTTAGCATACACTAAACCAATTTTCCTTAACTAAATGTCGTTTCAGAATCATCTAGGAAGGTTTTTAAAAATAGGCATATCTGGATTCCTCTCAGAGATGTCTTAAGAGAACTTTAGGGGAAGGAGGAGCTACATTTTTTAAAAAAGAAACTCCCTGATCATTTTGATAGCACCCCACCAATTTTGAAACTCACCTTAAGGGAAAAAAAAAAAAGATATTTCCTCTCAGTTCATTTCATCAAAGAATAAAATACTGGTGTGTCCATTAAAATTATAGGAGGATGGAGGTTTTTTTCACTGATCTCCTCAGAAACTTTTATTTTTTTAGCTCACATCAAAAATTAATCACCACATTAGCTCATGCTTGAAATTCGTCCAGACAGGAAAGCTTGTCCAAAAACACTATAAAACCTCCCTCCTCTCATGCGGTAAAGCTTTAATGTGTAGAAGCAAATAAAATCACACAGCAATCCCTCACCGAATCAGAACATACCATTTCCTTTAACCCAGCACTCTCAAAAGTGTCGGCTACTAACAACTTCAGAGGAATTAGGCAAATTGGAAAACAGTGAATTGTCAAAAATATTACCTCTTCCCATCTGACCAGCCCTATCCAGGCCCTGGCTTGCTCTGTCAAAGATTAAGTCTGCCTTTATGGTCCCAAATCACTCATATAGCTCACAGGGCAGTTGAAATCAAGGCATTCAGCATTAGAATTGAATCTCACATCTTTTATTTTCCTGTCTCAAAAATACAAAGAGCCTGTTATTCTTATACCAAACAATCTCGCTCTGGGGTTATTATCGAAACTTTTCATTCACAGGGTCAGATATGCAACAGATCTTGGCATCATTTCAAATTATTTTTTCTCATCTATTACTTTTAAATGTATTCTGAAAGGACTTTAACATATGGGGATCCATAGACTGAATTTCCTTCCAGTGTATAAAAAGAAACAGAAGGAAAGAAAATACGTTGTGGTAAAACATAAAATACTTCTGACTGATTTCTCCTGGTGCGGAGGCAGACAGTTTAAGTTTATAATTTATGGCTACAAACTTTAGGTCAGTATATCACAGTGCTATATTGATTTTAAAAATAAAAAAAAATTAAATACCAGATTTGTATTCATCCGACCATTAGCAGCTCATTTCTTTCCTTCCCTAACCACCCTAACCACTTAATAAAAGCTACTGAAATATCAGTGATCCCATTAAACTCCATGAAGGAAGCAACTTGGTTTCTTTTGTTTTGCACACAAAAATAAATAAATGAACAAAGGAAGTGATGAAATATACAAGTAAACATTTATGGCCTTTCCTTGGGAAGTTTACACTAAAATATTCCTGGTGAAATTTGCAAGATGATATCCCAATGATTTATGCTAAGATTGCCTTCATTTTGGTCAGACTATCTCCAAACGCAGGTAGGACCATCTGGCTCTGCAGTTGGCAAAATTATACCTAAGAAAAATGTGACTCTTCCCTTAACGCCCTCACCAGTACGCATCATACCCAATCTTCCTCTCTTCAATCTGTTTTATCATGTGCCGATTCTCTCCTTGCCATTCCCACACCAGCCCTCGATCCTGAGCCTCATGCCTAGGGCGGGGATGAGAGCAAACCACCTCCCAACCTACTTGGCTCGAGTCTTCCTATCCCCAGCAGTGTATGTTCTGCCCGCGCTTCCAGGGCAGCTTCCCTTCAGCTGTATTTTCAGTAGATTGGGCTCCGGCTTAAAAGCTTCAGGGCTGTTTTTCCCACAGCAGTAGGCCTTAATTCATCTCTCCCAATATCAGGGTTCCTTGTTGTCTGACGTCTCCCAGAGCAGGAGAGGTGCAGGCTTGGTCTGACCCCCACCTGTCTCCTTACTGTACAATACCACACACCCACTCCTGGCCCTGGGCTTTCTCTCCTCTGCTTTCCCTCTCCTGAAATTCTCCTGTCATCCTCTCCACATACCTAAATCCAACTCACCCTTTAAGGACCATTCTTCTCTTAAAACTTTAGCCTTCACTGACTGCCCTCCTCTGAACTTTCCCAAAACCCTCTTTGGTGTTGCACCATTTTTCAAACTTAATGGAACATATACTGACACTTAGGTTAACTGCTTTGCCTGATTCCATCTTTTTTCAGTGACAGTAAGCCTCCTGAAAGGAGAAATTGTCTCAAACTCTTTTATCTCCATAGAACTCTGACTCTACACTAAGTGTAAAATAGGTACTCAATAAATTCCAATATTGGTTTCAAGGCACAGGTTTCCCCATGTTTTAACATCTCTAAAATTAAGGTGTGTCTTATCATCTATGGCATCTTACCAGCACTGTGAGTCAGGGGGCATTCACGGTGTGGCTTTCTTTACCTGGTGGTGTGTGAACTTGGCCATAACTGTGTATATTGTTTGTCACTTCTATTTAAGAGCATTGTCAGAAATCTAAATTTATTTAAGCTTAATTGCCATTTTAAGATAGCGTCAAAAAGTTGGTACTATGATTTGATATTGAAATGAAAAATATGCAGAAATATACCAAAACAGAATAGCAGGGTATAAATTTGTTATCAGTGTAGCAAATATTCATTTTTTATTATTGGAGGGATGACTGCAATTCTATATTCCTTACAAAGCAACAACCAGCTGCTTTATGAGACTTGGGACATGATGATAGCCATGAGTAGAGGATGCTGCGTTTTATTTCATTGCTAAGACACGAGCAAAAGCATTGCCGTTCATAAGCCAAGCAATGAAACTGAGGGCAGGAGGACTGGACACATCCTTCAGAATGGATGAAATGATTTTCAAAGCATGGTAGTAGGCTGATGTTGTGCAAAACAATCATACATTGTGCAGAATGATCTTGAGGTATTTTCTCATAAAATAACAATGTTTCTAACAGCTGACGGTGTCTTGGGTTCGATGAAATACGATGCGTATGCATTGATTGCTCCCTTTCTTACATGGTGATCTGGCTAATTTCTTTTAGAGCCAATTTCCATTTTATTCATTTGAAGTTTGATGAACCTGATTCATAGCATCCTTCTCTGGCTATATTTTGCTGTGACTGTTTAACTCCTTATGTCTTAACTAAAGGAACTGAGGTCTGAGGTGGAACTGGAGGTATTAGGAGATACAGAAGGACTTAACCTGTCATTCACAGCGATCTGTAACAACGGTGCCCTCTTTCCACACCAGAAGAAATGCTCTCACATGAAGGTGGGAGATACAGTAAGTAGATGGCCAATACGCAGTCTGAAAAAATATTGGGAGGGTCAGAAATTAGCTCAGCGCTCTAATGCCGAACTTCTCATTTCAAGAATTTCAAAAGCGATTTTCAAAGATTTCTCAGTAAATGCTAAGAAAGTGATCTCCACTCCGCTCTGGTTTCACACCATGCATTTTGGTGGGTTGAGGAAGCGAATAAATAATATTTTCTTTTCTAGGTATCATTCAACGTGACTGTGAGTATGTCAAACTGTGAGAGGCGAAGCCGGTACATTATCATAAAGCCTGTGGGGCTGGGGGATGCCCTCGAAATACTCATCAGTCCAGAATGCGACTGTGGCTGTCAGAAAGAAGTGGAAAGGAACAGCTCTAAGTGCCACAATGGGAATGGTTCCTTCCAGTGTGGTGTGTGTGCCTGCAACCCGGGCCACATGGGCCCTCGCTGTGAGTGTGAGGAGGACACACTAAGCACAGATTCCTGCAAGGAGGTCCCGGACCATCCCTCATGCAGCGGAAGGGGCGACTGCTACTGTGGGCAGTGCATCTGCCACTTGTCTCCCTATGGAAGCATTTATGGGCCTTACTGCCAGTGTGACAATTTCTCCTGTGTGAGACACAAAGGGCTGCTCTGTGGAGGTAGGATACGTCTACACCCATCCTACTGTGCTACTGTTCAGATCTCACACAGGTGTTTACATCCTTTGCACCTTCCATGGTTTCCTGTGCTCAATAGGTGTTCAATAAATATTTGCTGGTGGGGGTCATCTTTAGACCTAGGGCATCTGAAACTTCTGTAGGATATTTTTTGGCTCTAATAGTCACCTGGAGTCAGATCTCTGCCAACGGAAATTGTCTATTTATTATTATTTCTTTAAGAATAAATAGCAAGATAGAAATGCTTTCTCTCTGGGTATCATCCAGACTCCACAAATGTGCCTATAACCTGAGCACCATTATCACCCACACTTTTCTGGATCAGGCTGCTGGTTATCTGATCCATCTCTTAAATGCCTTTTACTATGGAAAAATAAAAGGCTAGGCTGCTAAAGAAAGGCTGTCAAGGAGAAGGTGCACAAAATACTAAAGGAACTTTCAGGGCCTTCATTCATTCCATAAATATTTATTGAACACTTATTATGTGCCAGATACTAGATTAGACACTAAGTGTAATAAAAATGGATAAAGGCATATGTGAAGGAAAGCTATGGAAGGATGAAAACAAAAAATTGCTTGGAATATTTTTGAGAAATTAGAGAAAAATTTTAAAATAACAGAAATACTTGTGTTTTCATGCTCTTTGGAGATGTGAGATCACTGAGTTTAAGAACATATTATATATAACGTGATCATTATAAAATCACCCTTATGTATATGCACAAACTATATATTAAATTATAATTTATTCAGCCAAGGATTAGAAATTATTAATACACTTTAAAACTATATATATTTGTGTTACAATTGAAATACTAACTGCTGAAATTAAGCTGTGATGGTTTAGGCTCTTCACAGAGTGTACACAGGCAGATCTCTGAAGCTGAGAGCCATTGTCTTTATAACCTAAGCAAGTTCTTCTTTCAATCTACAGTGTCAGGAATATATAAAACAAACTGATTTTCAGAAAAAGACCTGAGAAAAAAGGAGTCTTAAAGAATGCCTAGCTTTTCAAAAGCCATTTGATACCCTTAGAAGTTTACCTAAGATTCAATTTTTTGCTGCAACTGTCTTGTTTATTTTTTAAATTCCAGAGAGTGACAAATTTAGGTCTGTCCAGATTAAGATACAGTTCTCTTCCCTTTCACTTAGTAGTTTATTTTCTCATTCAATAACTGTGTTTCCAAACCAGCATCAGTCATCTTTTCACGTGATTTACAAGATGGCTTAACCCGGAGGCAACAAGAAGCCATCCAGAGGCCATGCCACTATGTCATAGAAAGACTATCTTGACAGAATTCCAGATTGCATTTCTAATATAAATCCTTAATAAAATAGGTATTCACAACATTTGAAAAAATCCTAAGTGTAATCTAATAAAATATAGTAGCAATATTATCAGCATCTTTATTTCAGCCTTTAGATTTTGGATCAAAGAGGTCTAGAGCAATGTAAATTGGATCAGCAACAGAGTTCTTTCTTTCTTTTTTTATGGTCTTTCACTTTATTTTATATCACACATGTGAATGGAAATAAGCTCAAAAAGACTAAAATGCATGACTTGATCTGTGCATTTTAGCTAGGAAGACTTTGACAAAAGGGCCTCACTTTGAATTAGATGCAGTGATTGCTGAAGAAATTCTATTCAGAAATTTCTTCTGTTAGACTCAGAAAACTTCACCATTGCCAGGTTCCTTAATCCTCAACCATTATTATTCCTCAATTTTTTAGTAATATTTCAAAGGATGTTAATATATTAGTAACTCTTTTAAAAACTTTGCAATACAGGCACACTTATTCAAATTGAACACATCTATGGAGCCCTTACTATGTGGTTGGCATTGTGAACAGGCCAATCTGTTATTGTTGTTATCTGCATCAGAACAAATGCACTGCAGCTTCCCAATTCACGCAGCTCTCACTTAATTCACAACTAACACACTCTGCAATGTGTCACTTCTCTGAAAGGCTATTACACAGCGTTCTTTTTCATACACCTTCTTTCATCCATTTATAAACACTCAAAGATATAGGACTCCACTGATTTTTTTCCTCACCCAAATTCCATTAGACTTTTGTGTTTTGATTCTAAGAGACTGGAAACTCTAACAGGCAAATGACATTATAGAGAAAACTTCCTGCCATAGGCACTTATGGTTATCATCAATGGCATTCCAGAAAGATCTACCCTTCTGAGAAGAGCCTGGTAACTTTTTCTTGATCTTTCGCTATCATCTGGCCTCATTATGAAGTTGATGTAGTTGTATGAACAACTACTGTAGTCAGTTGCTTGAGGATATCAATCACATCTTCTGTGAACAGGGTTGTGATTCTGGAAGGCCAGTAGAAAGAGGGTTTCTCAATTCTGCCTTTTTGGATCTTTTCTATTGTTCTAGGAAGGGTTTTAAAAATTTCTGCCAAGTAATTCTGACATGTAATGCTACACTTAGGCATCCTCAAAGCATTTGGAAATGTACATTTCATTTGAAAGTATTTATGAATCATATTAATTTTTCAGAATAAACTTTAGCGTAGGAATTTTTCCCTACCATAAATTGTTTCCCCTTTTACAGAGAAGAAACCAAAAGAAACTGTAGTTTAGAGGATCACTTATATATAAAAATGGAATTTATGATTTTGGCTGAGATCACCTGATTGTTCTTCATTTTAATTAGTTCGCATATGAATTACAGTTGAAATATGTCTTAATGTCATGGATTCAGATAAATTTTGATGCATTTTTCATTAGAGAGGCAAAAATAATACAGATATATATATATTCATATTCATAAACACATACATATACCAGGAGCAACCAGAATCCCACTTCAAAATCTTTCGTTTTTGGAGCAAGCAGAGCATTCAAGTGAAGGGCTTCCTTGCTGCGTGTCCCTTAAGGCCAGTCAGGAAGACAGAAAAATAACCACCTACTACACCAGAAGTTTACAAGAGAAAACCCAGCATGCTTCCTTCTATTGTGAGCATGGCAGTGTCTCAAACAATTGAAAGCTGCCTCACCTTTGATTTTTTTTACCTATATTATTTGTTTTCAGTACAATTATAGGAATTTTAATACTCTAATGGCTACCTTTGCAAACATATCTTCCTACTGGAGCGTTTTTAGGAATAATAACAACTAACTCTTTTAGATTATTTTTTTATTGATATATATTATATAGTCACATACCATGTGATCATCCAAAGTGTACAATCAGTGGTTCACAATATCATCATATAGCTGTGCATCGCAATCAATTATTTTTTCATCACAATCAACATCATCACAATCAACATTCTTTTCTTTTTTGTGGAAAATAACATATATACAAAAAAGCAATACATTTCAAAGCACATCACAACAATTAGATAACTAACTTTTGTATAGTGCTTATTTATGGGCTAGACACTGTTCTAAACACTGTTATAGGTTATCTTTGGCAAACTTATGTAGTAGCTATTAATAAGCACTCCTTACCGATGAGGAAACTGCGGAATGGAGAGGTGATGTCATTTACCCAAATTCACCAAGCCAGTAAGTTCCGGAGCCAGGACTGAAACTTTGGGCCATCTGGCCCTAGCATCTCTACTCGCACCCACTGCCACCATTCCTGTGTGCCTCCAGGATATTGCTGGAAGAGCAAAACTTGTGGGGCAATGCCTAGAGTACATTTCTTTCTCTAAAGAGAAGTATCATTTACCAGAATTTGCTAATAGATGTTATTTGTTTGCAATCAAATGCCTATTTTAGTGTCTTGCCCATTATCTCAAACGTTTTATTGTTAGTTTAGAGTTTTTCATATACCAACATTATGTGGTCAGATCCAAAAGATTAGATGAGATCATTGCTTTATCTGCAGCATGTATGCACGTGCCTCTGGCCTTGGCTTCTGCAGCATCACTCTTGTTCCCTTCTACCTCCCCAGGTTTATTCTGTAGGACCCTTTTCTCTAATCACGTTTAAAATCTTGTGCTCCAGTACTTTTCTCATTCTACCTGCTTTCCTTGGATGATCTCATCCACAGCAGCTTCAATAATCACCTCTGCCCTGATGGGCCCCAAATCCCAAACTCCAACCCATGACGTGTCCCAAAACTTCAGGCCCATATATTCAGCCCCCTGCCAGAACATCCCACAGGCTCCTCAAACTCAACAGAGCCAAAAATCAACTCATCATCGCCCCCACCCTTGCTGCTTTTCCTACTGTTTCAGAATTATTTATTTGTTCAGCAAATATTCATTGATCATGACTCTGTGCCAGGCGATGGGTATACAGCAGTGATCATGAGTTAGCTGTCATTCCAGGTCAGTGAAAAACCATCCACCTAGTTGCCCAGGATGGTCACTAGGGAGGATTCTATCCTTCTCTCTCTTCCCCTCACCCTTACCCTAAACCAATCACATTCACACCCTTTACTGTAAACCCTAAACCTGAGCATTCCACCGTCTGGATTGTATCCCCTTTCCACTCTATTCCTACTTCCCTTGCTGTGGTTCTGAGTCTTATATCCTTTTGCCTTTAACTAGTTTTCCTGTCTTTTGGCCTTCCTCTAATTTCTCCTTTCTGCTGATGCCAGGATTTTTCTAGATTTTCTAAATTTTCCCATAGCTTCTAGGATAAAAGTTATTAACTTTAGCCCATAAGGCTTTTCATGATTTAATTTCTTACTTTTTATTGAAATTCCATCCTTCCCTCCTGCCACATCTTTGGCTCTATCCCTGTGAAATTATTGTGGTTATTTGAGCAGGTTTACATTATTTTCCTGCTTTACCTATGTTTTTTTTTTCTCTACCTGAAGTGCACTTAAATAATCCTCTTGTTCTAGCTATCTTCATAACTTTATCTTCCAAACTCAGCTCAAGCTCCACTTCTGCAAAGATCTTCCTCAAATCTCCAGAAAAATCTGGAAACGCTTTCCCTGTGTATATTTAGCACTTATCACCGTTATTGTGTTTTCTAAATGATTATTTATTTGCCTATCTCCTACACTAGACTATAAGCTCAGCAACCTTGCTTCTTAAATTTTGTATCCTCATGCCTAACACAATCTTCGGTACATGATATATGTTCAGTTAAAGCTTGTTAAATAAATGGATTTGTTGAGCATTCATTATATGCCTGTGAGCCATCTAACTAATGAATGCAAAACTAAGTTATACATTAACTCATCAAATTCTGACTATAGCTTTTGGAAATAGATTTTATTCCCTCTATTTTTAATGCAGTCACTTGGCTTGGTAAGAGTTTCAAGTAGCTGTAAACTATGGTACGTTAATTTATTAAAAGAAAAAAATTTACACACATAAGCCCTATTATGGGCTTTCGTTGGGTCATAGATTCTGTTTGATGTAGCCTCAGGTAATGAAATGGTCTTCATCAAGACACCGGATTGATAAATATAAACATCAAAACACACTCTATAAAGCATATCTACACTCACCTGACCCTGCCCTTCCCGTTTTTAAAATCATTTTTTCCTTCAGTCTTTTTGATAGTGTTTAAAGGCAAAGAGAAAAGATGGCCCATAAAACCTGGTAGATGCAGAGTCACTAGATACCTAGAGCATTCTGTTTTGCAGGTAACGGAGACTGTGACTGCGGCGAGTGCGTGTGCCGGAGCGGCTGGAGCGGCGAGCACTGTAACTGCACGTCCAGCACGGACGCGTGCGTCTCCGAGGATGGGGTGCTCTGCAGTGGGCGAGGGGACTGCGTCTGTGGCAAGTGTGTTTGCACGAACCCTGGAGCTTCAGGACCAACCTGTGAGCGATGTCCTACCTGCAGCGACCCCTGTCACTCTAAACGGTAACGTCTCTCCTTCCTGCAGTCTCTTTGGTCAGTAGGTTTCATAGTGATTTAAATTGTAATAACATTTTATAAACTCAGGCCTCAGCCTGTTTTTGCTGGGCTAGGTCTCTGAGCATCTATTAAAACACATAGATCCCCAGAGTCCCTGTGATCTTCAGCCTGGAACCTCATCTCTCACTTGCCTCTTTCTTAGTCCTGAGTGTCCAGGACCACAGTGTCATATTTCTGCTAGAGACTAGCATGGGGAAGTTGAGCTGATGTCCCACACTGTTAACATCAGATCACCTCTCAGTTACAATGCCAGCCACACATAACAAACGCCCTGGAGGTAGACTGATGACATCCACATGCAGTCCACGTTTTGAGGAGGAATAGACAAGCTTCTTTCTTATCTAGACGTTTATAGCCTGACCTTACTGATTCACTCCTATCTATAGATGCCTGGAAGCAAAGAGCAGAAAGATGATCTTGCTTTCAATTCCCTCCCTCTTCCTTACCACCCATGCTCTTTGGGGCTGTTCTTTGGTTGTCATTGTGCACAGTTATTATGTATTGTATTTTCTTTTATGCCATATAAACAGCAACAAAAAAACACGCTTTCTTATTTTCCAGGAAAAAACCTATTTCTTTATTTGGCAGCTGACTTCTTAATGCAACTGGGACACAATCTGTAGGTCAAGTCAAGGAAGTTTCCAAACTGGCTGTTATAACATTCCAATGTATAATATATTATGCAGCAAATATGCTTAAGCAGTTCACATTTTCTTTAACTCTGGTATCCCAAATAATGACATTTGTATTTATGATGCAAACAGAGTAAGAAAAGCAATATTCACTCAATAGTTAACCACCATTCAGGTGTCAAAACTTCTCTGTAACTGTACCTGGCAAATTAAGACTTGTGCCAGAGAAGCACGGTTGGAATTATTTGGACAAAATTTGATAGAAAACATCCCTTCAAGTTCGTTTCTTCTATTATTCTTCTCTTTCATCTTCTCTGTAAATGTGATTCAATCAACTGATTTATGAGATATGAAAATAACAATTATAGTAAGTTGAATTTGAGAAATCAAGCAGGGGAATCTTTGTTTATGTTAGTTTTGAAACAATTCCATTCTTCCATTTATTCATTCATGCATTCATGCATCAAAACAGGTATTGAGTACCTAGTATATGCCAGGAATTGTGCTAGGCCTTTGGCATGCAATGATGACTAAGAGTTCCTGCCTTCACAGGTGCTGAGAGTCTAGTGGAAAAGACAGACATTTATCAAAGTCATTACAATGATCTGTGCTGACAGTTAACATAGGGGATATGGAGGGTGCTAAAGAACTATATGGCTGGGGACCAGGCTACCCAACTAGCTGTTGCGGCCATCAGTAAAGATGCAGAAAGAGATAGGTGGTTTTAGTGCTTCCACAATCTCCACCAGCCCCCTGCAAAGCCACTCCGAATCAAAGTATAATCTAGATAAGTGCAACATGCTTGCAAAGCAAAGACAACTTCAATACAAGTCCTCTATCCCACCACCAAAGACTGTTGCTCTTAAGCCCCCTTTTAGGAATCCCAAGGCTTCTTCTACTTCAAGGGATTAAACTGGTCGAAGGGTTAGGAAAGGCATGTCTAAGAGCTAGGAAAGGCATGCCTAAAGAAGTGCAGTTTCAGCTGAGACTTGATGAGGTATGAGTGGAGAGGGGTGAAGGGGGTAGTATGCATCCTCACGGCCAGAAGGAGAGAGGCAGCATGATGTGTCCACATTAAGAAAACGTTTGCTGTTTGGGGTTACTCTGAAAACAATCTATTTGCAAAGTAGTTTTTAAAAAAGATTAATCAAGGTCTAAATTTTACTTTGCTGTTTAGATGTCTTTGGAATGGCTTAATTCCAGAACTATGTTCTTGGAAATACACATTTCTGTAACTAGAGACCGTTTTTTTAAATGCCTGCATAAATGACAATCCAGGCTGTGATCCAGCTTTTGAAAAATACCCCTATCAAGGCATGGACTCATAAAAAGAGTTACAGAAAAATGAATCTTTAAAATATGTATTTATGCTGTATGTGAAGACCACTAATCATTCTTTGAATTCTTGTTTAAATATAGACCATTCTTGTAAAGAAATTCAAAACTTTGTCTAATCTCTGATCATATTTCAGCAATGTAAACTTTCCCTAGGAAAAAGTACAATGAAAATGTAACTAAATCAGAGACCCAAAATTTGTTTTTTAACTTAACCAATCAAAAGCAATCAATACAGATGAGTTAGTCAGTAGTATTATGAAAGCTGTTTCGGGGAATGTTGAATACTGAGGGGAATTCAGCATAGAGCAGTTTCACCTTGTACGTAATCGCTCTGAAAATAACAAAAGGCCGCGTCATCTATGAGACCCTCCTATACATGGGCCATGATGACAGCATAAGGCAATATTCTAGCCTGTGTATCTATTTTCCACCGACATAAACTGATAAACTTTGTTGAATAATGTCCACAGGCACTGCATTGAATGCTACCTGTCTGCAGATGGCCAGTCTCGAGAAGAATGTGTTGAGAAATGCAAACTAGCTGGTGTGAACATCAACGAAGAAGAAGGTTTCTGCTTGTCTTAAATTGCTTTCATTTATTTTACATAGTTCTTGAGAGGCAGAAACTCTGTGAATACATGGCTTTTCAATAGCTTAACCTAATTTGTAACAGGATTTCAATTCACTTCCATTAGTTTTTAAAAGTAAACGCATTTTCGAAGGCTTAAACTTGATACTCTGGGATACAAACAATTTGTCCTGGCAGTTCTATTTGCCTTCAGCTCTACCGGTGAGTTCACCTTTGCTTAACAAATGGGATTGTAGAAAATTCCAGAATCTTGGATTTTTTCTAACTAGAAAGGAAGACAATTTAAGAAGTGACTACATGTTAATCTCCAAACCTGAAATCACCCTCTGTCATCTTTTTTTGCCTTAATTCAAGATAGGACAAAGCCAACTGTAAAATGGTTTTCCCAATAGCTTGTCTCAGAGATCAGGCAGTTTCTACTTAGCGGCCACTTTGCTTCTCCTGGCTGCAGGCTTTTACTTCCAACATTCCAAGAATGTGCATTACATGACAATTCCCATTTGCCTCGCCACACCCCCAACCAAATACAAGAAGGGGTGTTTAACTGCTAACAAACTTTACTACTGCTTTCATGTGTCTTTTTAAGTGTAAATACTTAAATCAGATTCTTTCTAATCGCACCATGTGATCTCAAATATTTAAATAGACTGTATTTTAGCTGGGAAGGTCATTTAAAAAGTAATTTGGGAACTTGGAAACAAAGAAGTTAACTGACCCTTCCTGATGGGACAATCTGGGCAGATTTGTTTTTCTATAATCACACACTCTCTGTTCTCATACTGCTTCGTTAAACTGCTACCCTGCAATCATTAGAGATGTGACTCAGGCAAACCGAAATAATTGAGATGATAATTTATCTTGCTTTCAGATATGTAGATTGAAGAGATGGAATTAGAATACAGAAATTAATCTGTTTCCAAAATGGAATGAGTTAGTGACATTTATATTGTTATGAAAACTACAGTTTCAAAATCAATATTTCTGACTGTGCATGGTTGAATAACCTGGGAGGGGTGGTGGGGGATTATGAGAGTGCTAGTGAAACCCCTTGTCTATGCTTTTCTGGTGACTAAAGATAAATATGTGAAATAGCAGTAAATTGGCTGAGATGGTGTATACCTTACTCTAATGCCGAAGGCAACACGCAGTAAAACACTGTTAAAGAGGCGTTTTTGGACTGTCCACACAGATAGCTAGTGCCAAGTCGCAGCACATCATTCTGGATTCATTTCATAGCAACGGTTGGGATACTTACAGGTATTTCTGAGAAATGAGTAAAAATTTATGCAGGCGATGCCCTGCGAATTAATAGTACTCAATTCACTAGCAACATGAGAAATTTAATGGACTGAGGGGAAAAAAAAAGAGTTGACCTCGGAAATATGTAAATTATATGAACAAGGGAGTTTGCTATATTTAAGTACATGATTTTCTGAGTACATTATCATAAATGCTTGAGTTTGAGAGGAAAGACTGGGTCTCAAGTGGCATTTAAACTATTTGCATTATTCTTTTTGTGTACTAGTGTAAAATATCTTCAAGATGGGGGATATAACCATTTTTATCTCAAAAATGGGAAATAATAATTGGATTACCAATACCATTTAAAGTATCAATCTGGAAAAATTTGAAAAACCTATTACTTAGTCTGTGAATTACAAACACATTTTTCCAATAAGCCTTTTCCTAAGCCCTATTTTCAAGTTACTCACCCAGATACATTATTGATCATACCTTTGAAAGTGTCACAACAATTGTCTTTCAGCAACCCCCCCTTCCCCCAACAAAGACATGGAGGGTAAAATTAGTTAACTGAGCATAACTTTATCATCTGCCTAAATTGTTCCTCAGTTGAATTGTGGCAACTAGTGTGGCTACATCTAAGGGCTCATAGTTTAACCTAACTCATTCAGTTTCTCCAAAAGAGACCTTTCTTTTAAATTTAACCCAACGTCTGTGTGCATAGAGTCACTCACAGTGTGCTCCATGGAACACTAATTCCGAGTGTTTGATGGAAAAAATCACCCATAGAGTCATAACAATTTTGGAAATGGGAAAACCTTAAGGAGAGGCAAGGGGAGGAACAGAATAAGAAGGGTTTCCCAAAATCATTTTACCACAGTACCCTTTTTTACTTGGGGAACTGTTTTCTTTGAGAACTGATGACTTGGCCTCAGAGCTGAGGATTTAACCACGTGGACAACCTGACTCAGTGGTGCAAACGGTTTATATTTTCCACATCCTTCCTAGACCCGGGCTCTCACCTCCATTCTCACATTTCTTCCTTCCCTGAGTATGATTTCATGAGCTGCCTGAGCTCCTGTTTTCATTGTATTATTCTAGAGCAACACTGCTGGCAGTCACCAAGATGAGTTTTTTTTAAAAGGTCCATTTTTTAATAAATGATCAACCTAGCAGCTAAATATGCAAATCCACAATCCAAGCTGGATTCTTTCACTGTACATTCAATAATACCATGTCAATACCCAAACACTACAAAACAGGCTAAATCTAGAGTTGTAGCATTAATGGAAAGGAGCGGTGAAGTAATTAAAGCAAGTCGGGAGTCATGACTCAAAGGTCATGTTAGCAGTTTCATTAAATAATCCCGGCCAAGTAAATTAAGCTTCCCTCTTCTTCAGTGTAGCTATTTAAAAGAAAATGTAAAACGCAGATTAATATTACATTTGAAGGGAGTATTATAAACAGTCCACATATTTCTACCTGAAAATAAAATGTTCCATTAAGTATATCCAAGAGGAAAAGGGTGGGTGTGCTATACCACCTCTCTCCAGTGGGAAAGGGCAAGGAGAAAACACGCCAACCAGAAAAACATAGTACCCCAAATTCCATGACTCCTTGTTAACTGGAGTGACAGAGTAGGAGGAGGTATGGGGAAGGACATCTAAAAAATGACCCAAACCATTCAGTATATATGCAGAATTGTTGCTGTCAAAAGCATGAAATAACACAAACTTCACCGATCATATGTGGCCCAGAGGTTTCTAAACCTCTTTATCAGAATCACCTTTTTAATAACACTTATTAAACAACTCATTAAAAATACAAATACCAAAACCAAAAAAAAAAAAAAAATACAAATACCACAAATTTCTCAAATCAGAATACCCAGGGGAGGGGCCCTGGGCTTTATATTTTCAAAACTCTCAGGTGAATTAGATGATCTTAAATATTTGGGAATGACCAGATGACGATGGTGATTAGATTACCAAATATCACTGTGCAAATAGATTCTTCTAATACAAATTCTAATTCAAAATCAGTTTGCTTAAAAACATGACGTCTATCATCTGAAATCTTATTTATAATGCTAAAGGTTTTCCTGGCTCTATTTTCATAGATAATGCAAGGCATGCTTCTCCCAGACCCTGTCATGGGGCTATCTTAGAAATTAAATGCTAAAACAACCAACTTAATATTAGCTACCTTCCTATGCCTGTATCATTTTTGCAGCAAAATAGTGTATATTTATTTTTTCTTTGTTAGACTCAGAGATACATATATTGACCCAATTTTATTAAAATCGTTTTTATTTTTAAGCTAATGAGAAAGTTATATGGGACAGTCTAGCTTTAACTTTCTGACCCAGTGTGCCATAACACATTCATATTGGACCATATATCTTAAAATTTTAGGTTAAGAACAAAAATCCTAGTTAGAGATTTCCCCAAAAACGGTGTTAGTAACAGTATCATTAAAGAGTCTCCAACTTTGCAGACAGGAGAAATGTTAAGCAAGATGTTTTAAGTTAGGGAAGTGCTACATAATTGTAATATAGGGACTGCACCGCTAGGATGTCTGTTATAGTGTATTGATATCTCAGATTGACCATTTCACTTTATTTTCTCTTTCGGTCATGACATTCATTTCTTGCCACTTGAAAAAGCTCAACAAGAAAAATTTTTATCTGGAAAAGATTTGAGGAAAACTGGATTAGTTATTTTCTTTTAATTAAGAAAAGGGCTATATTATAAGGTGGGCCAACTATCATCTAGGATTCCTTTTAATCTGGGGTCTGCAATTTTCTTGTTGGTTGCTGAGCCATGTGACATTTCAATCTCAGTTTCATGATCTTAATTTATATTTACTTTGTGATAATACCAGACCAGCCCTCTTTACTACATTACTTTGGAAAAGGCCCCTTTAAAAGTATCAGTATCAGTTTGGAGTGTGCAGTCTCTTTCTGAAATATAATCTGGGTGTTCTCCCAGATACTTTCAGCAAAGAACTTGTAAACCCCTCATTACCATAATCAGAGCCTTTCACCAGACAGCTGGTCGTACCTGCCTTAAAGTACTTTCACTCTGCTGAAATCCTGCCCTTATCAATTTGTTAGGAGCAATTTGATGGTCGGTCCTGATTGGCCACACCTGGAACTGTTCTTCTGGAACATGAGTAAAAACTAAAACCTTACTTGGTGGGAAAAATCCTATGCCTTTTCTATTCCTTTTCTTCAATGTTGAAAATTCTCATTTGCATTTTAAAACTCAATACTAATTTGCTTTAAAAATAATGTCTGTTGCAACCTCATTTAACCTAGTGAATGACTCCTTTATCTACAGATTTCTCAGAGGATAGCTCTGTTTCCTGCTCTCTGCAAGGAGAAAATGAATGTCTTATTACATTCCTAATATCTACAGATAATGAGGGGAGAACCGTCATTCACAGCATCAACGAGAAAGGTGAGTGGCTTGACTTTCATTGTCAATGGCAGCTGATACTGAACGGGAGAAGAGAAAACACCTGGATCGCTTACCAGGAAAGACATTTCCAAGCTTTTGATGTCATGCCTCTACTTTTCCAAGTTTTGAAAGATACCTGTTAAAAGGTTGGCTGTGTTCTAATAACTCTTAATAAAAACCAGATAAGAAAAAAAATAAAAACAAAACAAAAATCAGATAGCACATGAGTTATATTTACGCCAATCATCATTTTCCTGAAAGATGGCTGATAAATTGTAGAAAGGTGGGCCTATTAAGTGAAATGCAAGCAAAGGGAATGTCTTTAGGAAAAGCTAACAGAGATGAGCATAGCAGTTTAGGAGAATGAATTTTCAAATCAGGCAAACCTGGATTCAAATTCTGTTCCATGATTTAATAGCCAGAAGGAATCTTGCCTCTCTGCGTCTGCATTTTCTTTTCTGTAAAACAGGGGAAATAATAATACTTTCTTCAAAGAGTTGACTCAAGGATTAAATGGAATATGCACGTCAAACATGTGGCAGTGACTAACCTACAGTAATGTGTCATTAAATGATAATACTGAATCAGAAAAGACCTTGATCCAGGATGTGATGCGAGGAAGGATGTGATCTCTAAAGGATGTCAAAGAGCCCATTGCTTCTGCAGATTTTCATCCATGCCACCTTATGGAGTCTGGTCTGCTTGAGACTCAGGAAGCACTCAAATGAAACTCTCATGTTCAGTGAATGGGAGAGATGAGTTTATATTAGGCAGAGAAGAAAATAATGGAGAAGATATTTAGTTTGAAAGTTCTCAAATTTTAGTGGAATCAGAATCATGGGGGTGGAGGTTGGGTGTTAAAAGAAAGGGCCTACCTTTTGAAGCTGCAGACCTGATGTGTAGCCCAGAACTCTGCATTTCAGTGACACCCCCAAGTGACCATATAAATGGTCTCAAGACCTACCTTTGAGCACCTCTAACATAGTTGTGTCCTCTTTTCTGTCTTCAACTAATAATGTGTCCCATTTAATGTGAGATGACTACCTTAAATAGGTCCTCAACAACTCTTGCCGATTTATTCCTCCTTCCCCCAAAAGCTTGGAGCCTAAGTTCTGCCCAGACAATAGGAGCAAGGTCAAGCTAAAAGGCAAATGTGATTTGGGTTTTATTTTCTGCATGCTTGGTTATCAAGGTGCTGATAAAATATTAGGTCCTGCATTTGAAACCAAGAATATCAAGCTGACATTCTTTAAGAGTGTTAAAAACCAAAACAGTACCAAGGTAACCAAAAAGAAGCTCAAGACATTATAAACTAACCATGAAAACATGATGAGAAAAATATCCATGGCAGTTTTGAGGGCAAGGGAGCGGGAGAGGCCACACAAAACAAGAAGTACAAGGATGATGGTGAAGGTGGCCTTGAAAGTATGGTAGGCAGAATGCATTTGGAAACTTGCTCTTGAATCATCCCATGCAAATCTACCTCTTTGAAAAGCATTTATAAAATGTATCCTACAGGTCATTATTTAAAGAACTGTTAGATGAATCCTTCTATACAAGGAAGAATTACTTTATAATGCAAAAAAAAGCAACCTCCTCATTATCTGTTTTATAAAGTCAGATTTTTCAACATCACTGCCAAACCCCTATTTGTGATTCTGGCAGTGTTCTTAGGAGGTTATCTTGACATCAAAGCCACTCTTATTATATTGCTTCCATTAGGAAAATTGATCCAAACAATAAAAACCAACTTCCTACTTTTAATTCTTGGGCTTTTGTATCTACTTGAATTTTTCATATTTTGTTCTTTGTTTGGCATTTTGTTTTGTTTTGCTGGTAAATGCTTCATCAATGCTGCACTGTTGTTTTTTTCTTTCCCACAATATTTATGCTGCATCAACATGCCTTTCTTCAGAGTGCAGTCACATGCGCTGATGCCTTTTTATTACAGCATTTTATTACCCTATACTTTTGCCATAGGACCATAGGAAAAAGTTGGGGGAAAATAACCTGATGTTTACTAGGAGTGACCAGTCAGCTCCATGATGCTTCTTTCCCAACAAATAATAGGTTTCTTGGGGAAGCCTGGAGCTTCCAGGAGTCCTGAGGGCAGACCTCTCCTCCAGGACCTGTAAACCTTCCTCTCTGAAAGTTTTCTGACCAGAGAATCAAGGGTGACCAGTTGTAGGCTTAGGTAGAAGAGAGACAAAATGAGAAAGGGGGAGAGAGAGGTGGAGGGGATAGATTCCTAGTGTCCTCCAAGCAATGAAGTGGGTTTAGGAAGAGCTTAGTTTATATTTTCCCTTATATCTGGAGGGACTTTCAGAGAATAAGAACCATACTGGATTCATGGAATGGTAGTTGAAGACTCTTCCTGGTTGAGCAGCAGCAACTAGTGTGGATTCCAGATCTTTGGTATATTGAGGGTAGAAAAGAGGAAAGGATGCATTGTTGCAGCAACAGCAGCTCTCGTTTAAGATTCCTTCATATTCATTCATTCATTCATAATAATATGTGCCAGGTATTGTTCTGTATGTGTTGTACATATTAATTCCTGTAGTAAACTCAAGTGCCATATAAGGCGGATGCACTGTTATTTCCATCTTCTATGTGATGAAACTGAGACATAGAGGAGTTGAACAATTTTTTAGCTCTTGCAGCAATAAACTCAGTCTGTCTCAGAGCCCGGGTTCTTAACCACTGTGCTGTACTGACTCCTACTGGCTGAACAATTATAATAAATATCTGATTCCTAACAATATGTTAGATTAGCACTATCTAATAGAAGTTTAAAATTTTCCGGAAATCACATTTAAAAGTAAAAAGGAAGAAATGAAATAAATATGAATGCTACATTTTATTTAACCCATTATATCCAAATATTGCCATTTCAATGTGTACTCAATATAAAAATTTGTATATTTTACATTTTTTCAATACTAAATCATTGAGATCCATATGTATTTTACACTTAGAGAACACACTAATTCAGAAAAGTCACATTTCAAGTGATCAATCGCCACATGTGGCTAGTGCTACCAGATTGGACAGTGCAGTGCTAAACACTCAGGACCTTTGAACTGGATATCAGTTCAAAGTGTTGCCCAATTCACAGGCAACACTGAGCCCAGTGTTGGAGACATCCCTCTTCTCCCACCTAGAAATACATCTTCCGTCTGAGAATCTCCAGAAATCCCAAAGAGAGAATGAGAAGTGAAAAAATCTCTATTCTGTAAGATATACTCTGTACTGGAGCCAAAATCTTTTTTTTTGAGAAATGTAAAAATCCCAGTGACTTTAGGTCCTTAAAATAATTATCTCTGCCAGGCCAGCGTCTATTTCTCCCCTGTTCCCTGCTGGAGAGCCCTCCTGATTCATGTTCCGGCTGCGGCGTCATAGCACATTTCAGCTTGCTTCGAGCAGGATCGCGCCATACCCATACCCCACCCAGCCATTTCTTAAATCAAAGATGTCGCCAGTACCTAGTCTCGTTGACATGAGCTTGCTTTCTTTGAGGGAGTGTCATTAACCTATTCGAGGCAGCCATGGTTCATTTGCTATATTAGAAGACAGGAGGCTATAGATCTTCAAACCTACAGATCTAATTCATTAGCTCCTTTACTTGTTTCTGTATAATCTCCAAACATGGATTGTGGCCAAAGAACAGAAGTGCAGGAGGTCAGGCACCGAGCAGTTAGGCGGTTATTAGCGCCTACTCAGATACAGGCCAGCTGGAGATACCTAAGCAGCATGGCTATTCCCAAGTGTAAACTCTCCTATTAAATATCTAAAAGCAAAAAGAATTAAGGTAAACTAAGTGTGATTTATTTCCTTCCCAGATACCATCAATTTTACCTCGCTTTTTGCAAAGGGATACAGATATTCAGTGATAATTTTATGAGGTTTTTTTCCCTGAAAGAAAGAGGAGAGCCTAATTATACTGTTGCATTAATAAAAATATATCCTCTCCTAGGCATATTGCAAGGATATTTAGTCATTCTGCTGTCAATGAAGTAAGGTACTATGTAATTGAAAAATTATATTAATGCCATCAATAGAGTCAAAATGTCATTTCATAGAATGTTGAAAGGACCATAGAGAATATCTAATTTCCAAAAATTCCCTGAAGAAACACCTGGGGCATCTTTGATAATAAAAAATCTGTGGTCCCAACGAAGTCCTCCTGATCAGAACCTCCAGAGGAGGGGTCTAGGGAGATATGGGTTTAAAGGGAACACAACAGAACCACCCCTTTCTTTTATTCATAATAAAATATTTTACAGATGAGCATCCTGGGACTCAAAGAGACCAAGGGACTTGTCTGAATTCACACAGCTACTACATGTTAGATGGGAACTGAACATGCCTCACCTGACTTCAGACCAGGAACTTTCCCAGACACCAGGGCATTGCATTAGTGTTAAACAAAATTACACCTGAAAGCCATGATTATCTTCTGTCTATATAAAAAAGTGAAATAGGTAAACAGGAATCTGATCAAGGGTAGGTTTTATTTAATTTTTGCTATAATCTCCTGGACTGCTCATGATTCAAGAAAATCCATGAAAAAGTCATCACACACACATTTCACTCCCTCCGTGTCATATACTCAGAAGAGATCATCTTTAGTGATTAAGCTTTAGAGAATTTTATGGTCCTTTAAATATTCCATCTGCATTGATTGCCAAAGTCAGCCATCAATGACATATCCATGTGCTTTGAATAACTAAATTCAACCTTTATCTTCTGCTCTACTTTGAAGGAATGTAGGGATAACTTTCACAAAGTAGCTAATTTTTCTTTAATTCAGAAAAAAAATTGTCAATATTTTCTCTCTACTGCAGAAAAAATATGAATGGAAAAATTAATGAGATGTTTTCCCTGCATCAAAACATTCATTGAATCACCTTCGTCACCTAATTGTCTTCATTTGCACAGATTGTCCCAAACCTCCAAACATCCCCATGATCGTGTTGGGAGTTTCGCTCGCTGTTCTTCTCGTTGGGGCTGTCCTACTGTGCACTTGGAAGCTGTTCGTGTCATTTCACGACCGTAGAGAAGTTGCTAAATTTGAAGCAGAACGATCGAAGGCCAAGTGGCAGACGGTATGTGAACACTTAGGAGCCCCTCCTTGTCTAAGGGAGAAGGTACATTGTGGAAGAAATCAGGAGCTCAGCTTTCTTCTGCTCTGAAAGTGAATAACCTGTACTTTCTCGACTCCACTCGGTATGTCCCCAGCTTTGACTGCTGTTCGGTTTTGGGAGCAAAGGATCCTCTGTCCTTTGTCTGGGCCCAGACAGTTCTCATAACATGCATTTTGTTTTTCAGGATGTCTTTCCTGATTTAGCTCCTAAGGGAACCAAGAAACATATTTTATTCAGCACCTCCTCACTACCACGAGGATCTCTCAAGCTCAGCTTCATAAACTTCATAAAGCATGGGTACTGCATCTAAACAAATCCATAAACAGGTTGTGTTATAGCTAATGGAATAATGTTTGTGAATAGTATGACAATCCATGCCAATTTCCATGGAAATGCTCATTTCTCGTAGTAGGTTACAAAGCAAAGTTCAGAAGATTTTTTAAATGCCATCCAGTTAGTTGTTCTGAATAACATAAATTTTAAACAGCTGCCTAAACAAAAAGTATCAATCTTTAAATATATGAGCTCTATAGATAAAGTTTATGTGTCTCCTGGCAATCACAGGACAGGGCTCCAATTTCTGTTTCTTTTCCACAGGAGACATAATTACATTTCTAGAGACCCAAAGAAACAATTTCATGGTTTTAATTTCACTATCTCTAATGGTGTGTCCAGCTATCTAATAGCAATTATCTTTCAATGCTGATTCAAAAAACAGTGAAATCATTGGAAAAAATACAAACAAATGCAATGCTCCTTCAGGTTCATTTGCCTAGATAAATTGATATTCACACTTTTTCCTCTAAGTTTATAGTGATATCTTCAATTTAAAAGCAAACGGAATATTCTGTTTTGGATAGATTTATCTTGGCAAAGGATGTTTATATTTTATACAGTTATTTTAAACAGATCGTAATATATGGTATAGGATAATGGACAATGAAACTTTTCATTGACTTTATCTTCCCGTTAAAAATGGCTTTAGACATAACAACCAAATGCATTGTGTGCATCTTGTTTGGATCCTGATTTGAAAAGTCCAACTGTAAAAATACATTCTTGGGACAACTGGAAAAATATTCATGTAGGTTGGGTATTATGATATTAGTAAGGAATTATGGTTAATTTTATTAGCTATGATAATGGCATCCTGCCTTTGCTAGAAAGTGTCCCTCTGTTTAGAGATGAATACTGAATATAGAGGGGTGAAAGGAAATGAAGCTGGGGGTTGCTTTAAAATACTTCAGCCAAAAGAGAGAGAGAGAAAAAAGGCAGGCTCATTGAAACAAGTATGGCAAAATCTTGATAATTGTTGCATCTGGGTGATATACAGAGGTTCATAGATACAGTTTTCCTCTTCTTTCATGTATGCATGAATTTTTCACAATTAAACAAAATTCCTAAGGAAAGTAAATTGCAAATTTGCAATGAGGATATAATTTATCCATCCCTAGCAATGTGAAATGTCACCAGATGGGTTAGCTGATGAGTGACTTAGAACATAGTGTTAATGAAAGCAGTATTGAGGGGCAGTTAGCTTAGCCACAGATGCTATTTTTGAATCCTCACTAAAGGGCAAGAGAATGCCTGGCAGTGGTCAGAAGGGTACCTAGGCAAAAGAGTATGGGTAATTTGGCACATACACAAAAACAATAGCAGCAGTTAGCTTAACAAACACCAGCCTGGGAAGTCATGTTGGTTTTCACATTTGGAAGGTAAAGAAACTGAGGCTCGGGGCAGTTGTAGGGGTTCCCCAACTGCTGGTGCATGGTAGGGATGAAACTCAAATCGCAGCCTGTTTCTCCAGGCACAGCCATTGATTTGACCCTCCTGCAAATAATAAGCAGGCGTTCCCCAGACAAGCACTTGAGCAATTATGTGATGTTTATCTACCAACCAGCACATTTTAATGTTCTCATACAAAGGCCTGAGTGCTGACAAATGATTAATATCTTTAACATAACATTTTAATTAACAGTTAATTTTTCCAAAACATGAATTGTTCTCCCTTAAGATGTAGGACATGACTGAAATTCAAATGCTAAATTTTGGCTGTTTCTTCATTTAAAATTGGACAAAAACATGCATTGCATGGATAAAAGCATAAATGAAAAGTATTATTCCCTTGTTAAATTGAGTTTCTTTTAATAACAAATGTCTGATGTTCCTGACTAGATAATGATGGGGTCATAATTATTCACTTGGATACAGAAAATGGTTAATTCGAATAATTCAACTCAAATTTCTCTAATATATCCTACTGGCAAAAAAGAAAAGAAAAGAAAAAGTTGCTTTGCGCATCCATTTTGGGGTCTTAGATTTAATTCAGTTTTTGCCTAAAAGCTATTTCTTCTTCACAAAATGAATTTGGTTTTCAAAACCCAGGCAGCTCCAGGGACTATAGAAAAAGTTGGGTCTCCTGGCCCACTGGCCCCTTGGACAGTGCTCAGGACAGGAAACATATTTGTTGTTGTCTCCTGAAACATTTCATCATAGCCGTGGAGGAAAAGTAACATATTATTACACCTTTAAAAATAACCCCCCATCCGTATTCTTTGTGAAAACTCAAAGAGAAGATATTTAAATTCATCTTTGATTAGACTTTTTTTCCCTAGGATGACAAGTCATTAGCTAGAGGCAAAAACGTTCAGCCTGACATTTCTTGCAGTGGTGGATTGATTTTGTACTGTGCTAAGCAAATCAGGTCTGCATTTGGCAGTTAGGCAATCATTAAGGGAGCTGTGGGTCACAACAGAAGGCTTTCTTATTACCACTTTTCAAGTTCTAAAAATTGCTATTGCCTTTGCAGCATCCTCAGCCTCTAGTGATTGATCAGAGGGTTGGGGGAAGGACGATCTTGTCTGAACTGTAAGGGAGTACAAACCCACCCAAGATGGAGCCAGACCCTGGCTGACATCTCAGCTGGAAATCCTATTTAGGGAGGTGGCGACCTGGGTGGCCCTACAGGAGGCAGTACTGTACACGTCCACCACTCCTCCTGCCGGCAAATCCTGAGTTTATTCTCCTGGGCATTCCTTTGAGAGGAACAACTGATCAGCTGAAGGCAGGAAACACTCCACTGCCCCCTTTCAATAGGTACTTGCTTGTCCTCCACCTTACTTTCCTACTGCACTGGTGTCTGCACATCCCCTGTGGGCAGTCCCTTGGCTCTAAAATTATTTTGTAAGGAATGATACAAATATTTTAGATCCAGATATTTTAGATCTTAACAGAGTTGTTTTCAAAATACAAAATGAAAACTGCAAAATCATACTTTTAAAATGTTCAATTAATTATCTACAAAATAACATTGTGTTAGTCAGCCACAACTCAAGTCCCTTCCTTTAGAGTGCATATTAATTATATTTAGGGTAGGATCTGGGGGCATTTTAACGCATTTGATATGATATGGAAGGGGGCCTACAAATGAGTGCCAAATCCTACAAAGATCCGTGTTGGTCCTGCTCACAGCCCATGTACCCTTTGCAGAGTGTCTTTGTGTTCACTAAGTCTCCCTTCTCCCCGTGGCAGTGCTCCACCTGTCTTCCCCAGCCTATGCCCCTCATTTTTCCATTTTTCCTTTTATTCTTCTGTAACCAACTAGCTTCTAGTTCTTAAGTTTAAAAGAATTCCTTACATGATTTTTGCTGCAAACAAGACTCTACCCATGTCTAAGACCACATCAATACGCCCTTCACCTTCCAAACTAAGCTCAACTAAATTCTTACTGCCCCAGGATTAAATAAGGACTGGAAGACCCTCAGAATTAGCTAGGCTGACCTCACTAGTAGAAGCCCTATGGCAACTTGGCCTTCAGCCATCATTCAGTATCAGTGAGTGAACCTCTCTTCCATCATCTCTCTCCAAAGGCACGTGAACAAAGATAACATGCCATTCAGAGGTCAGAACTGGACAACACAGAAATGGGTACAGATGTGATTCTCTGCTCACAATGAAGGCACTGCATCATATCCAAGGGCAATAATTTGGAGGAACCAGGAAATGTTTTAAATTATATTCCATTCTTCTGAGAGCTGAAAGAAATGTTCTGAGAAAGCAGAAATGAGCATGCTTCTTAAACTCCATGCCTAGAAATTGCTACCATCTCTATAGTCTATGGATATCATGAAATCAAAGTATAAGACTTAGTAAATTAGAGGGTCAGAGGTAGTGCCTGAAGTCTACTGGGAAATGGGCTTGGAAGCTTTAAGAGCACCAAAACCCTGGGGAAAATATCTTTTAGACCCTTTCCAGGACCTAAATGAAAAAAATTCCAACTATAAAAAAAAAGTACTATAAATAAGAAGCAGCAGCATTTTTTTTAACACTTTCTATGTGCCAGACACAGTACTTAAAGTGGCTTGTGTCCTATAGGAGTAAACACGTTGTCCCTCTTTGACAGATGAGGGCACCAAGGCTCAAAGAGTTGCTTAAGTAAGGTCAGAGGGTGGGGCTGGGGTTTCATCTGGCTGTCTGACACCAGTGTCTGTGTGGTCAATATTGGAATGTGGAGGAGAAGAAATTGCACCTTGCCCAGACACCCTGCACCTGCCTGGGACAACCAAACCCAAGGAAGAGAAATTGGAGCATCAAGCTCAGTGTTTCCTCAAATGCCTAGGCAGGTTTGGTTCTCTGGTCCTTCCTTGATGGCACCACTGCTGTCAGCACCTGAACAGCAGCACAGCTGAGCAAACAAGGCATTGACACACAATCTCCCCATTGCCCCAAGGGCAAGGCCATGTTGCCTGACCTGCCTTGCGACCTTCACACACTCTGCCACACCGCCATGGTCCCTCCATCCCACTATCCTGCTGTCGTCTGCTTTATGCACGCTTATTCTCTAATAAGGAAAAGCAACTAGTTCTTTTACTACCCATAGCAAGGGTTGGCTGTCCTGGGGATCTTTCCCTGATTCTCCCAAGAAGCTAATTGCTCTTTGATCTCACTTTAGCAAGATTAATTATGCCCTGGTTTGAGTCCTCTCACCAGCAAATAATGTAGCCTTCATCTGTGCATGTTTCACCCAATTTCAATTTTCACATTTTTTGCTCTTTTTGGCCTTTTTGCATTTTGCCTTTACTACTTTGTATTTCACCTTTGGGCCACCTATCAGAGTTTAATTTATTCATTCGGTAAATATCAAGTGCCTACTATGAATCAAGTGCTGTTCTGCAAGCTGGCAAAACAGCAGTGAACAAAATAGCCAAAGTCTTGAGTTCTGTTCATCAGAGTGCATTTCCAAAATGGGTAAGATTTTGGAATACATGTATGGAATTGTTTCTGCATGTTACAAAATAAAAATAAAGATGTATAAATTTTAAAATGTGAAAAGTATGAAATGTCAAATTAATCAAAACTTTTCAAATGACTTCCAAGATTGCACTTGACCCACCTCTTCTAATTTGTAATATCTATGGAAATTATTTAGAGATATTAAAATGTCTAAATAACAAATGCATATACATTCAATTGAACCCTTTTATTTTTGTTTTTTGTTTTTAGGGAACCAATCCACTGTACAGAGGCTCCACCAGTACCTTCAAAAACGTAACCTATAAACACAGGGAAAAACAAAAGGTGGACATTTTCACAGAAGGATAAGACTAGGCACGGAAAAGTCTCTTTCACTGATAGGAAATGTTAATGCATTATTTAATTTTTCTTTCTTTGTTGCTTCAAAATGAGGCTGATTTAAGATAACAATAGGTCATTTGGAGATCGCTTGTTCTCTGTATGAAGGTTAGCGACTATGTTGGCAGGTTCAAAATAATCAAGAAAAGAAATAACCTTAGCAAAGGGTAACTTCGAGGTTCATCTGAGAAATACTAACTCTGTGGTACCGATACCTCAAAAAGTTACCAGAATGGTTCATAGAGGCCTGATCTGCACTAGGAGAATGTCTGAAAGGAGGACCTCCTTTGTTTTGGAAACACAGCTCCCTGAAGTCCTTGTCTCAAAGTGTCACAAAGCCGCTATGTTCGTATTGTATGTCCACAGTTGCCATTTAACTCTAAACTTCTAGTAAATCTGCCCTTTCCTAAAGGAAGATTTTCAAAATCTCAGTAACTGAGATTCTCAGTTTACTTCAGCTGAGAGGAGGCAGTTTTTCACAAAGTTATCCTAAATGAAGAATGAAAGTGAAGTGTTAGTAATGTCTGTGGATTTCTATGCATGTGAAAGTCAGGTATGCAAGCAGGTATTTTGTTCTGTTTTGTTTTACAGCTGAGAAAGAGTAATTTATAAATTAGGAAGTTAGTAAAAAACAAAAGTAGCAAGGCTATCATGTAGTTTATTTTTAATTGCCTGAAAAATAAGCCTCTACTTTCAGTGTCTGTCTTGACCCTGAGTTTTCCAACCATTTTCTCTCATTTTACTCAGTTTCAAAATCTTCTAAACCCTGTAATTGTCATATGAAAGCTTCCATTTCTTTTCAGAAATTTACTTTAAATGGCTTGATATTTTATTCACAGAGAACTGCAATAATACCAAAGGAATATGGGATAAACAGAATAAAATTTTAAATGGTTTTAAATCAAACACGTCAAGAGTATACAAATATACTTCGGGAGTAATAGTTATTTCTATCTATATTCTTTTCACATCTGCATAACCCAACTTGCACATTTCAGCTGCACATGGTAGACATGCACCATATATTTACTTTAAAAAGTAAAATTTAACTTGCAAAATACCTGTGAATAATTAGGGATTCAAAAGTTGATCGAAGAGATGGATTCTGTACTATAATATTTCTTATACCTGCTTTACAAAGCACCGATATCTCATTTGATTCATATAAATGTGATAGAGCCTGGGAGGCCTAGAGAATGAGCAGGAGAACTGGGTCCAGAGTCTACATCTTCTGACTCCAAGCTATTTCCTCTCCCCATTGCATGAGCCCACTTCTTTTGTCAGTGAAATGGTAGAAAAATTTTGATAGTTAAGTGATAACTATCATTTATTTGAAATGTACTGAGACTCAATAAATGGCATATAAACTCCTGGGGAATATAGGTGAGGAATTGTGATTTTGTGTGATTTTCATTACCTTTGATTAAAATGTAGTGGGAAACCTTTTACTAGGTGAATAGATATTTGTGTAATGAAGGCCCCAGGTTTATCCATTGAATTGCCACAGAGAAATCTGTGATACGTTTCTTCACTTCTGCTGGAGGGATATGTACAAATTTGGTCATTCGGAAATGTTCTGTTTTTTTCTGTTGTTTGTTTGTTTTTTTGTTTCTAAATAACTCAATAAATCAGACACTTGGGAGTACCCTGACACCTTGAAAGATTTACTAAAAAATCACATTGAAACCCGAAGGGGCGTTGTACCTCTCTGTTCCAGATGGAAGCCCAGAGACTGGGGAGAATCTATAGCAATACGCCATGGTAGTATTCAACTCTACATGGGACTTCCTGTGATAGTCTGTGTTATTACTGGAATAGGGGGTTAGAAGATAAGTTTCTTTTCTGTAGGTGTTGGGGAAGGTAGAGAAGAATCTATTATTTCTCTGAATGCTGTTTTGACCCAAGGCTGGACCTTGCAAAGGCCAAAACATTAACAGTAGTACTTCTATTCACTGAAGAGTTATGTTGCACGAAGATGAAATGGTTTTTATAAGTTGTTTTATTGTATTTTGTGTTGACGTAAATAAACATGGTAATTTAATGGATGGATGGATGATGGTCCCTTTTATTTACTTGGTACAAAAACTTCTTGGATTTCTGGATCCCTCTGTGACCTGCTCTTTCTGCTGTACTGGTCTCGGTCTGGAGCCAAGAAGAAGAGGAGAAAGAGGCAGTCACAGAAGGAAGGAGACAAAGGAGGGAGTGGGCTGTAATTTGCAAAATGATTATAACACCTACATTAAGAGGCCTTTGAAAAGAGGCCTGGACATTACCCCACATTTATAAATATATAGTTCTTCAGGATTAATTAGGTACTGCTCTTTGTCTGGGCATTCTTTTGATAGATCCCATGAAGCCATGCTCAATTTACAAATCAGGAAAATTAAGCCCAGAGAAACTAAGCACAACAGGAGTCAGTTTAGAAAAAATCCTTTTCTTAGAAAGGCCCATTTCCTACAACAAGACAGGGAAAGTCAAAACAAGAGTACTTATATTCTTGAAACACAGTGTCTTGTAGACTAAAAGCCAGAAGTCTGAAATCCCAATACTACTCCTATTTTGAATAGCACTGAGAAAGTCTTCATTTCTCCATAATTTTTCCATTTGTAAAATGCCGTTTATAACAATCCCTGATGCATAGAAGAGGCTCAATAAATTCTTTCATTCATTAAACAAATAATTTATTGAGTGCTAGTATATGCCAGATACTCCTATGATTGTGGATATAGCAATAAAGAAATAAGCAGTCTGTATGTTCCCTAGTGGGTGAGAAAGACAGTAGACAAGTCAGTATCCAGTATCAGGACGTACTTTGTGTACATCCCAGCTCCACTTGACCCCACCTGTCCCCCAGGCCTAAGTTGGGAGACCCCCCAGCATCAACTCCCACAGTCCCACCTCTTGCAAAGCCCCAGCTTCCACCTAACTCCCAGGCATGGGTGAGCCACAGCAATCCCTGTGCCCAAGCCCAAGATATGTAAAAGAGGAGAAGGTGACTCATTCTGAAAGTACTCATCTCTGATGCTGTGGGTCCTTTGACCAACACAGCCAGCTGGGCTGGCTTCAAGGCGAAAGCAAGATGGTCCAGCTCTATGTGGGTTTCACTTACAAGAGTTCACATGGTGGATTTAATCCAGTTTGGGTTTTCCCTTTAAAAGAGTTTTACACCAGAAACGATTGTGTCCTGAAACACTCTGTGAAGACACCCAGATGGCAAAGACACCCTGAGTCCCTCAAAGTAATCCACAAGTCCTCAGAGTCTCTTTTTTTTTTTTGCCTCTCACTACTGTTTCCTTGCAGTATTCCTTAAAGGGACATGTTGCTAGAAAAGCAATCCCACCAATAGTATTCTTTAACTACAAGAGAAAGACCTTTTTAAAAAATCAGTTTATTTAAATGTTGCAGATTCAGAAAGATTTCAAAGCATCCTCATTTTACAGAAATCTATAAGGGAAAAAGTTCTTATTCAGAGGGAATAGCAAACAGGGATTGAATTCTTCCTTTTTAAAATTTTATTACCCTGCAACAGACTCAAGCCAACACAGCAAAGAGCAAGGAAACTTAATGTTTAGGACTTCACAGTGAGTCTGAATAGGTCATATGGGGCAGAATACTCTGATATTAACTGAGTGAATTTCCAGGCGAGGCTCCTGCAGCCCTGTGCAGGGACAGTGGGTGAGTCCCCATGTGTAGGCCAAGACATTCGTTCCTTGGTTCTGGATAAGACGGGGTTAAATGCTGCCTCTATTTGAATCATTCTAAACTGAGCAAAGCATAAAAAAAAATGCGTCTTAATGTGTCTTCTGTTCCCTCCAATTGTTTACACAATCAGTAGGGAGTGAGCAGCATGGACACCTCAGGAGCTGTTCACCCCGTGCGCTTGTCCTGGGTCTAGGCCCTGGGCCGGACCAGGCAGGGGAAGGCACAGATATGATCCACCCTCACGCTTTGGTGTCATCAACAACGTCAAAAATGTACAAATCCCACAGAGGACCCAGTTCAGTCTGAAATTTTTATCTGACCTTATGTTCTCTGTGAGGGGACTTATTGCTCAGAGCGTGTTTATTTTTCCAGTCTGAAATGTATTTACCGTCATAGTCCTTGCATACCAACTGTGGTGGTTTGAAATAGTATGTACCTCAGAAAAACATGTTCTTATATCGAATCCATTCCTGTGGGTGTGGACACTTCCTTTTGATGAGGCTCTTCCGACTAAGGTATGACCCACCTCATTCAGGATTGGTTTTAATCCTATTACTGCAGTCTTTTATAAATGAGAGAGAGAAAGCCTTGAAACAAAAGCTGAAATCAATGAAACCTGGAAGAGAAGGTTCCTTCTGCCACGTGCCTTTCCATGGAACAGAGGAGCCAGGGATCACCAGCAGCCAGTCTTAGGGAGGAAAGCTTTGCCTTGATGATGTCTTGATTTGGACATTTCCCCAGCCTCAGACCTGTGAGTGAATAGATTCCCATTGTTGAAGTTGACCCATGTCATGGTATTTGCTTTGAGCAGCCTAGGAAACTAAAACACTAACTGTTACAGGAATATTTGAAAATGTAACATGAAACATTATTTTGTTTGTAAATAACCAACTGGGTGAAAAGTCACTATGCATATTTTTTAATCCAGTCAATGTTGCTATATCTCTATATAGATATATATATATCTATATACATATCTATATAAACATTTATAAAAATATAAATGTATTTCTTATTTAATAGATGGATCTTACTAGCATTTAATAGCTTACATTGTTAATAAAAGTAGGTAACACCTACTTTTCTAAGTGCTTTATATCCAGTAACTCGTTTAGGGCCTCACAACCATCCTAGGGAGTGGTATTATCTTCTATTTTACAGATGAGGAAACTGAGGCACAGAGATGTTAAGCAACTTGCCTGGGTCACACACCTAGCAGACTAGGGAGCCAGGATTTGAACCCAAGCATTCTGGATCCAGAATCCATGCTCTTAGTCTCTATGCTAAACTGTGATATAAATCCCAGTTAAGGCATAATAATGATCAAAGGCCATTTATTATAACCGGCATTATGCAATGTGTATTATGTATCTTATATTTAGCTCCTAAAAGGCTTGAATTGTTTTTCCTCATTTTGCTAAGAGGGAAACCAAGGCTCAGAAAATCTGAGGGATTTGCCCAATTACTGAGTTTGTAAATGACAAAGGTGGGATTTGGATCTGAGCACGTCATGCCGTGCTGGGGGTGACTCCATCTCCTCTGTATACAAAGGAAGGGACATCACTAATCCACCACTGTCAGGACGTGTCTTAGAGTTACTTTCCCAGTAATGGATTAGTGCTGATCCCTGTACATTTCACTGCAGGATTATGATGAACTTTAGCTATAAAATAAAAGCACATTGGGCACTGGGCTCTGAAAACCAAGTGAGTGAGCCTGAGAACTGAGGCGGCGGCAGGACCAGCTCGGGTCTCATCTGTGATCCCGCCCTGTGGGCAAGGGGCCCAGAGCACCGCCTCGGTGCACAGACACGTGAAGTTTAATCTCAACGTCATGCGTCCTGGGGAAAAACTGTTCAGGTGTTTTGGAGGCAGGGGTCTCAGCAGGTCAAGGTATCTGCTCTCAACAGCTCTCATTTTCTGGCAATGCTGTTGTTTTATTCTTAGATGAATGGAATCGGTCGTCAGACAGGAGAGACTCCCTCTCCCTGCACATGCCTTGCTGGGTCACACACTGCTGCCCTCGGGGCTCCCCTGGTTCTGTTAGGGGGCTGGGCTCCATAGAACAAGCACCCAGGGCTGGGGTTGGGGGAAGATCTGCCTGACTGATCTGAGAGAGAAGTTGGAGGAAAAAGTAGACAATGTGTCAAAGCCCAGAAGCCCTCCTTTGGTTACTGATGAATTAGAAGTGAGAAGGGATGGGGGTGATGGCGATGGTGATGGCAAATGTAGCCACAAAAAGATACTGGCTGGGGCGTGTGAGCCTCTCAAATAGGAGTAATTCTGAGGCCCTTGTCTTTATTTCCCTCCTTTTTTTTTTTCTCCCAGATAAGCTACTGGAGAGACAGGTTGTTATTTATCTTTTTTTAAATTAAAGATAATAACCATTTAATAATTTCTTTTAAAAAGCTTCTTAGGTTACATTGTGCAAAATGCCCCAAATAACAAGCCGTTGTCGCCTTTATGTGACATTTTTCAAAAACACATTTTAATGCTAATAATAAATTTAGCAATTATTTCATAATTTTCTATCTTGATTAATAACTGTTTTTGCTTCATACCTTTCTTTTTGAGTAAAAATTTGTATGTCTCTTCTTACTTGTTCATCTCCCTTTGTAATAAATGATGATATTTTACTACATTCACTACAGAATAGAGTAGATTTATACTAGTTTTATGAATGTTTCAGCGGAACAATGAAAACTTACATTAAGTAGACTGTTAAAGGAATCTAGCTTACCTCTTTAGTATATGTAAATTCTATTCCATTGATTTCAAAAAGTATGTCATATTTTAGAACCTCTTTTATTAAGAAGATGGAATTGGAGGGGAAAGGGATAAATAAAAGAAGATTGAAAATACAGGGCATAATAAAAGATGTGAACTTGTCACACAGACAAAAAAGAAAATATACAATGTTTTCTCTGAGGCTTTTTTGGTCTTAGCCACATTGTGTTCAGCTATTGTTTGATTTAATCGAATCTAATATTCGCTTTAAGAGATAAGCAAACCCATGATTTAATAAAATTCTGATTCATTCAAAAACCTGACAATAGTTTCAACGCCAGATCAACACAGGAAAGCACACATTATGAATTCTTAGGATGCCCTGCAGAGCAACTTTCTCAGCACAAAAAGTTAATGTTTCTTATCCTAGATTTAGAATTAGGCAGTAACAGAATGTGAATATATAACTGCATCGTAACCTCATTTACTGAGAGGTTCACAGGGAAGAGTTAGCAACCTAATGGATAATGCCATCTTCTGTCTGCTTTCCTGTCACATCCTGGTCATTAACACTCCTGTTGTGTAGGGTTTTTGAGAACATTAAATTAAATAATATATTAAAGCATATGATATATTACTGATTCAATAAATTGTGGCTATCATTATTATCTGAGTGCCTCCAATAAAGACCCCTTGAAAAAAAGAGTAGAATATCCGAGGTTGGGGTCTAGGTTTGATTGGAGAACTGGGGGAGAGAGGAGCTAAAACAGAAGACATATTTCAAGGCATAAGCACTAATTACATAAAACAGAATGACATAGGGCTCCAAAACCAAGAGTTAGACCCTTGACTCCAAACAAAGTTCAAACTGTAAGAAAGGAATGCTGGTTCTGGTTCTAGGTAAGTGTGGTGGTAGCTTTTTTTTTCCTGCAGAGAACTTTATTGTCTACACTTGGTTTACAGCTTATCAGAGGGGGTTGAAAACGATTGGTTAAAAAGATGCCTCCTGGGTGGAGGGAGATGCTTAGGCAGAAAAGCCTGGAAGCCAGGGGAATGCAGAGGGCCCCCTCAAAGTTCTCTGGGCCCCAGAGGCTCCTAGTCAAGCTTGGGGGAAAGCCTGTGGAAGAGAAACCCACTTGCCCAGAGCGGCGGGCCAGCCTGAAGAAGTTGGTTAGGTGATTTCCCATCTTCTTGATGTGTCTCACCTGCTCCTCTAGGACGTGTCTCTCCAGGAAGTCTTAGAACTGCACGTTCTGGAAGGGGAACTGGTGCTGCCCTGGTATTGCATTTTCAGGAGACGCCATGCACCCTTGCACTTCTCCTTTGCCAATTCGTGAAAGACGTGACCCATGCCCTTTAGGGCCACATCATCACTGTCAAAATAGAAGCCCCGAGAGAGGTACGTTTGGGAGGCTTGAATGCAGGTTAACCAGACCATTGACTGAGCCTCCAGAATAATTCTGATGGATCTGGGAACTTATGGTTGATGAACAATGAGAAGTGAAGCACAACAAAAGGTGACAGCTGGTCCCGGAAGCAGGGGATGACCAAGAAGATGGTCTCAGAAGTTGCAATTGGAAAGCAGTTGGAGGGTGGTATGACACTGAAGAGTGGGGGTGACCCCCAGATCTATTGAAGCAACAGACAGATCTGTGGGACAGCAGGGTATGCTGTGGCAGGAAGCTTCATGGACAAGAAAAGAACCATATACAATTAAAAGGCTTGTCTACTAAATTCGTAGGGCCAAAGCAACTCCATTGTGTGGATTCTTTGAAAAGAGAGGAGAGGCAGCTGTTTCCAAAAGGCAAAAAGAAATAAAGATGGTTTTGTTGGTTACGAAGGCGGAGCATCATGCTTTGGGGTGAAGTGAGTAGCCTGGTGGAGCAGGTATCCGCCAGGGCTTTAGGTTGACATGGCCTAAAAGCAGGCAGCTGCAGGAAGCACAGAGGGTGACTGGAACTTTAAGTGGGGGGCTGGAGGCAGGTGCTCAGCACAAGCCATAAGGTGTGGAGCCAAGGTCTGTGCCGGGGTGTGGCACAGTGGGCAACTGTGAAAGCTTCAGCCTAAAGGGGCGCTGTCTTCCTTTCCCAGGGCTGCCATGACAAATACTACTGACTGGTTGGCTTGTGAAAAAGGAATTTATTGTCTCATAGCTTTGGAGACTAGAAGCCCAAAATCAAGGTATCTGCTTTCTCCAAAGGCTGTAGCGCTCTGGTGGTGGCCTGCATGTGATCAATCTCCACCTCCATCACAGGGCAATCTGTCTCCTTCAGTCTGCTCCTGTGGCTTCTACTTTTCCGATTCAGTCACTGGAATCTCTAGATTTCCTCTCTTTATAAACACTGTAGTCATATTGGATTAAGTCCCATCCTGATTCAGTTTGGTCTCATCTAATTCAGACCTTTGAACATCCTTTACAAATAAGTTCACACCCACAGGATTGAGGTTAGCACTTGAGCATGTCTTTGTGGGGGACATGACTTAGCACCAAGTTGTCCTGGGAGCATGAGTCACCCCTTGAAGAGTCTCATGTACTAGAGGTGAGCAAGAAGCTTGGAAGGGGCCCCTCCAGTCCTCCAGGTACCACAGTGAGAGCTTCAGCCAACAGAAAACAGGCCTAAAAGTTAAACAGACTATATTCCCTGAGTGCTGGCACTTGGAAAGGTTTGGGACTCATAGGATAGACATATATGATATGGAGGTAGACAAAGGAAAAATGAGTTAAAGCAACATTTCCCAAATTAACATTTGAGGAGCCTTAAAGGTCATTGCTTAATTCTAGACATAATTTCAGAATAAGTTATCTTACTCAGTCCTTCCCTTAGCCGGTTATCCCAAGGGACAGTCCAAAAACAAACTGCAGGTTTTTCTAAAAAAAAAGCATGGTGGTGGGAAAATTGGAAAGAAAAAGTGGGGAAATAGTGCAGGTCATGAGGGCTGATAGGCAAAATTAGGAATACTGATGGAAATAACAGAGCCACAACTATTAATGATCAATATTGAACATAAGGGATGAATTTCAGGTTATGTTTTGTAAGAAACTCAGGCAGACAAGCCAGGACCAGTCTAGATTTGGGTTTAGCCTTTCTTGAAAATAATTGCTCTTATTAACAAACAGGAATTTGTCTGAATAGAACATGCAAGTCAAAACAGAAAGAGCTAGTAAAAAGGCTCAGGTTTTCTGTAGTTCACACAGGTGACTCACACAGCTTCCTCAGGGAATACAATTGAAAGCAAAGGACCAGGAAAAATTTAAAAGGCAGAGAATGTCCTCACACTGAAGGGAGTGGGTGGTATAAAATGTACCACCACACTGCCTGGGTGATTGGGCTTAAACGTGGCACACATCTGTCCAGCCCATAGAGGAAAAGTGTGCCATCGTCAGGTCTGTAAATTAAATTACACTGAGAGAGAAACTGGTCAGCACATCCAATATGACTAGAGTCTTTATAAGGAGAAGAAATCTAGACATTCCAGTGACTGAATTGGAAAAGTAGGAGCCAAGGAGGAGACTGAAGGAGACAGATTGCCCTGTGATGGAGGTGGAGATTGACTACCCACAGGCCACCACCAGAGCACTACAGCCTTTGGAGAAAGCATGGCCTGCAGATACCTTGATTTTGGACTTCTAGTCTCCAAAACTATGAGACAATAAATCCCTTTTTCATAAGTCAACCAGTCAGTAGTATTTGTCATGACAGCCCTGGGAAAGGAAGACAGCGCCCCTTTAGGCTGAAGTCAGCACAAACGGAGGTGATTAATCCCCTGTAGAAATAATCCAAGAGACCATGTGTGAGTAAATGATTTGGTGAGACCTATAAACCCACAAATAGAGTTAAGACAACTAAAACAGGACCAGAATGTGACTTATTTAAGAAAGTCACAAGACAGTCGATATTTGCTACTGTATGATCTGTGTGAGGACAGTGCAAAATAGACTTTGTGGAGTCTGGGAAAGGAAAGCAGAAAGCAAAACCTGGACAGTATTTATGCTGTACTCCCGAAGGAGAAAGGGCCCGCTTCAGACCCAGGAGTGCCCTGGCCTCTGGACAGGGGTAACTGCTGGGGTCCAGAGACACCTTCCTGAGCTTCTTGATATAAATGCCCAGTGAAGCCCCTTGTCTTTCAATATCCCAATGTTAGAATTATTTTTAATTTAAGAGTGTGAGGCTGAATTGTTTTCCTGTAAATAAAACAGGCATTTCAGCCCAGAGACCTCAATAGTATGCTTCTATGATTTTATATCAAATTTGACGGCTCAGAAAATTTTTATTTGGCTTTATTTTATGTTATATTTAGTGTATGTATTGGTTCTGAAATGTATTCTAAATGAGTACACACATGTATGCACACAAATGAACCCCCCTTGGTAAAAAGTTAAGCAGAAGTGATACATGGAGTGAAGGGTGAGGGGTATGGTATCTATAATCTTTTTTTTCTATTATTGTTTTATTTCTTTTTCTGTTGTCTTTTTATTTCTTTTTCTGGATTGATGCAAATGTTCTAAGAAATGATGAATATGCAACTATGTGATGATATTGAGAATTACTGAATATGTATGTAGAATGGAATTATATGTTAATGTTTTTGTTTGTTCTTAATTTTTTTAATTAATAAATAAATCCTTAAAAAAAAGTTTCATGCACCAAACAAACAAACAAAAAAGATAGGCAGAGCCAATAAGCCATTGAAAAGAATGCTAAAGTCAAATTTTTGGAGTTCCTATACTAGACTTTCTTTCCTGCCTCCTCTTCCTTATCTAATTGGAGGTCAAACATGGACATGAGAAAAAATATTATAACAAAAAAGGGAAGAAACTTCCATTTCTGAAAAAGTACATTTATAGTACTTAATGCCTATATTAGAAAGTAAAGAAGGTACTAAATCAGTGACCTCACCATCCATTTAAAAAAACTAGAAAAGGGAGAGAAAGTAAAACCCAAGTAAGCAGAATAGAAGAGATAATAAAGATCAAAACAGAAATCAATGAAATAGAAAACAGAAAAAATAATAGAGAAATCAATGATGGAACCATGAATAGGGAGTGAAATCTTGTTGGTTTGTACAGGTTGATATGATGCCCTGATACATCCCAGAGTAAGCCGGGCAGAATGTTAAAAAGTGATTGCAAATTCCCCTTGTAGAACCGGGCAAAAAGGTGGAAATATTAAACTCCCCCACCTGGGAAAGACCTGATAGTCTCGTAAGCATTGGGGACTGCCAATATGATGGGACAGACTCTCAATCTTGGGGCTTGCCCTCATGAAACTTATTCCTGCAAAGTAGAATCTAAGCCTATTTGTGATTATGCCTAAGAGTCAACCCCAGAGAACATCTTTTGTTGCTTGTATGTGGCATTTCCAAACCACCTCAGCAGATGAACTCACTGCCCTCCCCTCTATGTGGGACATGACTCCCAGAGGTGTAAATAAAGTTTCAGTGATTAAGAGAGTTCAAATAGAGTTGAGAGGGCCTTCTTTCTGGAGGTTATTCTTATGCAGTATATAGATAGTCCTTTTCAGTTTTTGGTGTGTTGGAGTAGGTAGGTGGAAATACCTGAAACTGTTGAACTGTAATCCAATAGCCTTGATTTTTGAAGATGATTGAATAACTATAGAGCTTTTAGGGTGTGATTGTGTGTGTGTGAAAACCTTATGTGTGACACTCCCTCTATCCAGTGTATGGACAGATAAGTAAGAAAAAAAGAGAAAAAAATAAACAAGTAAACTATAGGGTGCAGGGAGGTATGGGATATTTGGGGTGTTCTTTTTTACTTTTATTTTATTGTTTTTGGAATAATGAAAATGACCAAAAGTCAATTGTAATGATGACTGCACAGATTTATGATGATTCTGGGAAGCACTAATTGTACATTTTGGATGATTATACCTCAATGAAAAAATCATTGAAGAAAAAAGTAGAGAAAGCAATGAAACAAAAGCTGTTTCTCTGAGAAGATAAATAAAATTGATCAACTTCTAGTGAGATTGATCAGGGAAAGAAAAAAATAAGAGCTTGATTACCAGTATCAGGAATAGAAGAGATATCATTATAAACTCTACAGATAGTAAATGGATAGTAGCAGAATATTATGAAGTTCGTATCTATAAATTTTTTTAGAGAAGTTGTAGATTTACAAAAAGACTCCTGAAGAAAATTCTGTGTTCCTATATACCCCAACTTTATTAATACCTTGTATTAGTGTGGTACATTTGTTACAAATGACAAAAGAATAGCATTATAATTGTACTATTAACTATAGTCCATGGTTTACCTCAGAGATCATTGTTTGTCTTGTATAGCCCCAGGGCTTTTAAAAATAATTTTCTTCTAGTAAATAAGCCTAAAATATCCCCTCATAACTGCATTCAAATATAATTCAGTGCTGTTAAGTACATTCACAATGTTGTGCTACCAACACCACCATCCATTACCAAAACATTTCCATCAACACAAATAGAAACTCTCCAATTTAAGCATTAACTCCTGATTCACTACCTTTATCCCAGCCCCTGGTAACCTGATTCCAGTTTTTTTTTACTTGAAATTTGTTTATTCTAATTATTTCCCATCAGTGAAATCACACTATATTTGTTCTTTTTGTGTCTGGCTTATTTCATTCAACACCATGTCTTCAAGGTTCAACCATGCTGTCATGTATATCAGAACTTCATTTCCTTTTTATGGCTGGGTAATATTTCATTGTATTTATATACCACATTTTGTTTATCCATTTATTGATTGATGGACACTTGGGTTGCTTCCATCTTTTAGCAATTGTGAAAATGCCACTAGGAACATGGATGTGTAAACATCTGTTTGAGTCAGAACATAGGTGTGTAAACATCTGTTTGAGTCTTGGATTTCAATTGTTTGGGGTATATAACTAGAAATGGGGTTGCACAGTCATATGGAGATTCTATACTTAACTTTCTAAGGAACTGCCAAACTGTATTCCACAGTGGTTGCTCCATTTTACATTACCACCAGTGATGAACAAGTTTTCCTATTTCTCTACATCCTGTCCTCCACTTTGTAAGTTTATGTTTTCTTAGCATTAGCCATTCTAATGGGTGTGAGATGGCATCTCATTGTGGTTTTGATTTCCATTTCCCTAATTGCTAAGGATGTTGAGCATCTTTCATGGGCTTTTTGGCCATTTGTATATCTTCTTTGGAGTAATGTCTATTCAGGTCTTTTGCCCATTTTTTAATTGGGTTGTTTGTCTTTTTCATTGAGCTGAAGGAATCCTTTAAATATTTTGGATATTAAACCCTTATCTAATACGTGGCTTCCAAAATTTTCTCCCAATGTATAGGTTGTCGTTTTACTTTCATGATAAAATTGTTTGATAAACAAAAGTTTTTAATTTTTGTGAGGTCCAATTTATCTAGTTTTTTCTTTTATTTCTTGTATTGTGTGTATAAAGTCTAAGAAAACATTGTTTAACACAAGGTCCTGAAGATGCTTCTCTACTAGATGTTTTCTTCTAGAAGTTTGATAGTTCTGGGTCTTTTATTTAGGTCTTTGATCCATTTTGAGTTGATATTTTTCATATTTGGTGTGAGATAGGGATCTTCCTTCCTTCTTTTGCATATTGATATCCAGTCCTCCCAGCACCATTTGTTGAAGAGACTATTCTTTCCCAATTGAGTGGTCATTGCCCCCTTGTCAAAAATTAGTTAGCCATAAATATGAAGGCTGATTTCTGAACTCTCAATCGAATTCTTTCCTGTGCCAATATCATGCCATTTGGATTACCGTGGATTTGTAATACATTTTAAGACCAAGAAGTATGAGTCCTCCAACTTCATTCTTCTTTTTCAAAGTGGCTCTGGCATAGGGGCTTCTTACCCTTCCATGTGAATTTGATGATTGGCTTTTCCATTTCTGCAAAGAAGGTTGGAATTTTCATTGGAATTGCATTGAATCTGCAATGGCATCAGGTACAATTGACATCTTAATACTATTTAGTCTTCCCATCCATGAATATGGAATGTTCTGTTTATTTAGGTCTTTGGTTTCTTTTATCAATGTTTTGTAGTTTTTTGATTTATGTCTTTGATTTAATTTCTTCCTAGATATTTGATACTTTTAGATGCTATTGTAAATGAAATTTTTTTCTTGATTTCTACTTCTGATTATTCATTACTAGTGTAGGGAAACACTACTGATTTTAGGGTGTTGATCTTGTATCTGCCAGTTTGCTGAATTCATTTATTAGTTCTAGTAGCTGTGTTGTGGATTTTTCAGGATTTTCTGCATATTGGATCATGTCATCGCCAAAAAGGGAAATTTTCACTTCTTCCTTTCCAATATGGATGCCCTTTATTTCTTTCTCTTGCTTAGTTTCTCTGGTAGAACTTTCAATCCAGTATTGAATAACAGTGATGATAGTGGGCTTCCTTATCTTATACTTGATCCTAGTGGGAAATCTTTCAGTTTTTCACAAAAAAACTGAGTATATTAGTAGGATTGTTTTCTCATATATGCCCTTTATCATGTTGATAGTTTCCTCCCACACCTATTTCTAGGAATTTTTATCAAAAAGAAGTGCTGGATTTTGTCATATGCCTTTTCCACATCAATTTAGAAAATCATGTGCTTTCTTCTCCGTGTTCTGTTAATGTGGCATATTATATTAATTGATGTTCTTATGTTAAACCACCCTTGCATACCTGGGATAAATTCCCCTTGATCATGGTGTATAATTATTTAAATTGCATATAACTTCTTTAAGTATGCAGTAAACTATTGAAGGTTTTTACACCTATTATTCATAATAAATATTGTTCTGTCATTTTCTTCTGGTATCTTTACATAGCTTTGGTATAAAGGTGATGTTGGTCTCATAGAATGAACTAGGGAATGACTCCCTCTCTTCAATTTTTTGGAAGAGTTTGTGCATGATTGGTGTTAATCCTTCTTGGAATGTTGAGTAAATGTCCCCCTGTGAAGCCATTTGGTCCTGGGCTTTTCTTTGTTGCAATGTTTTTGACTACTGATTCATTCTCTTTATCAATTATTGGTCTACTGGTGTCTTCTATTACTTCTTGAATAGGTAATTCTAGGGCAGGTAATTTGTGTTTCTAGGAATTTATCAATTTTTTCTAAGTAACCTAAGTTTTGGGGATACAGTTGTTTATAGTATCCTGTTATAATCCTTTTTTTTATCTGTTCAGTCTTGGTAATGCCCCCCGTTCATTTCCAAAGTTAGTTTTCTGTGGCTTTTTGCTATTTTTCTTTGTGAGTCTAACTAAAAGTTTGTTGATTTTGTTGATCTTTTCAAAAGACCAACTTCTGGTTTCTTTGAATCTCTTTATTGTTTGTTTTAATTTGATGTCCATTTATTTTTGCTGTAATATTTGTTATTTCTACCTTCTGCTCTCTTTCAGTTTATTTGGCTTTTCTTTTTCAAGATCCTCCAGTTATGAGGTTAGATCTTGATTTTAGATCTTTCTTTTTTCTTTGTAAAGAATTAGAGCTATAAATTTCCCTCTCATCATTGCCTTTGCTGCATTCCATAAGTTTTGGTATCTTGTGTTTTCTTTTTCATTCACATACAGAGATTTCCTGGTTTCTGCTGTGATTTCTTTTTGACCTCTTGGTTCTTAAAGAGTACATTGTTTAATTTCTGTATATTTGTGAATTTTCCAGTTCTCTCTCTGTTATTGATTTTTAGCTTCATTCCATTATGGTTGGAGAAGACATACAGTATGATTTCAATATTTTAAATTTGATTAAGACTTCTTTTGTGACTTAACATATGATCTGAAGAATGGCCCCTGTACACCAGAGAAAAATGTGTATCTGTAATTGAGTGAAGTGTCCTGTTTATTTCCTTATTGATCTTTTGTCTAGATATTCTATCCTTTATGGAAAGTGGTGTATTAAAGTCTCTGACTATAAATGTAGAACCATCTATTTTTCCCTTCAAGTCTGTCAATATTTGCTTCATAAATTTTGATGTTTTGCCATTTGGTGTATATATATTTATAATTTTTATGTCTTCTTGTTTGTTTGACTCCTTTATTAGTATACCATGACCTTCTCTTTTCCTCATAACATTTTTTGACTTAAGGTACATTTAATCTGATTTTAGTATAGTAAACCAAGCTCTTTTTTAGTTACTATTTGCATTCAATTTTTTTTTCCCATCCTTTCACTTTCAGTCTACCTGGGTCTTTGAATTTAAGGTGTGCCTCGTGTAAACAGCAAATAGTTTGGTCATGCTTGCTTTTTGTCTGTTTTGCCAGACTCTGCCTTTTGACTGGAGAGTCTAAATCCATTTATATTTAAAGTAACTATTGATAATGCCAGACCATCTTTTGACATTTTGCTGTTTTGTCTTCTTCAGTCTTATACTTTGTTTAATCTCAATCTTCTGTCAATGTCTATTTTCATATTTATTTGATTTTTTTTGTTTTGTATCATTTTGAGTCCCTTTTCATTTCTTCCTGAATATATTTTCCAGATATTTTCTTTATTGTTAACATTAGTTAAACATCCTAAATCTATAACAAACATATTTGATTTGATACCAATTTAACTTCAATAACATGCACATAAACTGTTCCTGTGCCCTTCCATACCTCATTTATTTTTTAAGTTATAGAACAGATTTTAAAGTTTAGTATAGGCTACAATTCCATAATTTTTTTGTTTTTCTTCTAGCTGCTCCAAGACACTGGAGGCCAAAAGAAATATCAATATAATGATTCAGCAGTCACACTCATTTAACAAATGTTATACTTCTCTGTTATGCTCCTTCTTCTCTTCTTTTTTTTTTCTTTTTTGTGATAAATAGCATATATACAAAAAGGCAATAAATTTCGAAGTACATCACAACAATTAGTTGTTAGACAGATTTCAGAGTTTGGTATAGGTTACAATTCCACACCCTCATCTTTTTTTTGTACTTGCTACAAATTATATTTCTGTACATTGTATGTTCAAAACCATAATTTATCATTAGTCTTTACGCATTTGCATTTTTGTACCTATAAGCAGAAAGGAGTTGAGTTATATACCCCAAAATACAATACAACGATTCTGACATTTATAATTATCCAAATGGTCACCTTCACTGGAAGTCTTTATTTCCTTATGCCGTTTTGAACCACTATGTGGTGTCCTTTCATTTCAGTCTGAGGAACTCCTTTGAGCATTGCTTATAGGGCTCATCTAGCTGGTGATGAGCTCCCTCAGCTTTTGTTTATCTGCAAACGTCTAAATCTCTTCCTCATTTTTTTAATGAAAATCTTGCTGTATATAAAATTCTCTCCATGCTAATTTTTTTCTTTCAGCAGTTCAAATATTTTGTTTCACTGCCTTCTTGCCTCCATGGTTTTTTATAAGAAACTGGCATTAAATCTTATTGCTATTCCCTATGCGTAACTTGTTGCTTTTCTCCTGCAGCTTTTAGAATGCTCTCCTTGCTCTTGGTATTAGACAGTTTGATTTCTTTGTGCCTAGGCATGGTTCTCCTTGAGTTTACCCTGTATGGGGTTTCTGGGCTTCTTCAATGTGTATAGTCATGTCTTTCATTAAATTTGGGAAGTTTTCTGCCATTGTTATTATTATTTTTAAAATATTTCTCCTGCCCCTTTCTTCTCCTTCCGGGACTCCCATAAGGTGTGTTAGGCTGCTTGGTGGTGTCCCACAGGTATCTTTGGCTGCGTTGACTTTTCATAATTCTTTATTCTTTCTGTTCCTTAGTCCCAATCGTTTCAATTTTCTTATCCTCAAGGTCACTGATTCCCTCTTCTGTAAGCTCCCATATGCTACTGAAACCATCTGGGGACTTTTTCTTTTCAGTTATTGTGGTTTCCAGTGATTCTGTTTGGTTCCTGTTGAGAATCTCAAAGAGATTCCCATATTGTTCATTCATTGTTTCCCTCATATCATTTAGTTATTTTTTCCATGTTTTCTTTTATCTCTTTGAATATATTGAGAATCATTTTTTTAAAGTCTTTGTCTGGTATGTCCAGAGTCTGGTCCTCTTCATCAGTGAGTTCTGGATTTTCGTTTTGTTCATTTGGCTGAAGCCTCATTTTCTGTTTCTTTGTTTATCTTGTATGTTTCGTCATACATTATGTATTTTAATATTTTAAAATGTTAACTCTGGGATTTCATCCCTGAGTTCATTAAGATTGTATCCAACAAGGGTTATAGCAGAGATTTTCTTGAGTGCCAGGAGCTAACCAAAACAAACAAACCAAAGCAAAAAGCACCCTTCACAGTCTGCAAATTGGCTCTTTTTTGGCCGTGTTCCCCTTCAGAGTCTAGCCCTCCCATCAAAATGATCAGCCCCTAGAGAATACTAAAATGCAAGAGGCCTCTGTCTTATCTGAGTCTTTGTGGAGCTGTGGAGCCTGCTGCCCTTCCTGGGTTTGTGCTCACTTGTGCCCTATATATTCCTCCATCTACTGTTCAAACGTCCTCTCTACTCCCCCTGAGATAAGGCTTCACCCATTCCTCAGTGCTCCATTGCATGACTCAATGCAGGTTGATCCTGCTCCAGGCCATCTCAACCCAACTGTTTCCCACACTGATCCAGCCATGTGAACCCTGCTTCTCTGCCCCCAAGACAAACTCTGGGAGCGTGAGCCAGAGAGATGTTTCCCAGATCAGTCTTTGAGATGCCCACCAGAAAGATTGGCACTGACTTTTATATATAGGCACCCCAGTATAAGGAAGCATAATGGGTACCCTGCTCCCTTTGGTACAGGGCCAATGGGAGTTCAGGCTGGCTCCACCACATGTTGGGAATGTGGACAGGGCAGTAAGGGCACCAGGGGAGCTTCTCTCAGGATTTTTTTTTTTTTTTTGAGGGTGCCTGGTCTGGGAATTGAACCCGGGTCTCCCGCGTGGAAGGTGAGCATTCTACCACTGAACTTCTCTTAGTATTTTGAAGCTGGGTTTTCTTGATTCCACATTCACCCTGTTTCTGTAGTCCTTTTTCTGTTTTCCATAATTTTGAAGAAGGTTACTGTCTTTAAGAGATTCCTCTGCTGTTTTTACACTAGGAGGGGGGTTGGAAAACGGCCACCATCAGAGCTGGTCCCTAAGTAGCTGATCAAAACCTATGAGGGATCAGACACACCACTGCAGAGTTTTGAGGACTAGGTCTTTATATTTTACCCTGTCACCAGCAAGCTGCACAAGGAGCCAAGGCTCTGGTCCCCATTGCTATCTACCACAAGGCTGGGGAGCAGGGGTTAGTACCTGTTGCGGAGAGGACGAAATTCACCAGTATGTATGACAACTTACCAGCCTCTTCCTCTAGCTCTTCTTTGGATGCTGCAGTGTTCCAACAGACTCTAGAGTTTGAAAATAGTGGATTCGGTCAGTTCCTGCTAGTTTAATAGGTATTCTTGTTGAGGGACTAATTCCTGGAGCTTCCTTCTCTGCCATCTTCCCACAATCCTCCCCATGCCTATAATTTTGAAAACTTACATGAAGTGGACAAATTCTTTGAAAGACAAGAACTATTAAAGTTCCCTTAAGAGAAAATAGATAACCTGAACTGCCCTATCTCTGTGTACAAAACTGAAACTATAGTTTAAAACCTTCCCATAAAGGCCACTTTCCGGAGACCTATAACTTCCAGATGGGTCCCTGGACCAAATAAATCCTGCAACGCAGAGGGGCCAGCCTCTCCGGAACATCAGCTAGTTCCACCCCCTTTCCCATACTAACAACAGCCCCTTCCAACATGAAAAAGCTAGAATGGGTATAGCCCAAATACCACTAAAGAGTGGGAGAAAGATCAAAGGTGATGGTGGAGTTATACAGAGAAGGCAGAGTTTAATGGATGAGCATGATTGCTGAATCATTATATTGATATTTCTTTTAGTCTCCAGTACCTTACAGCAGCTAGAAGTAAAAACCTAAAATTGTGGAATTGTAACTCATACCAAACTCTGTTCTACAACTAATTGTTCTACAATCTGTTCTACAACTAATTGTTACAATGTGCTTTGAAATTTATTGCCTTTTTGTATTTATGTTATTTTTCACAAGAAAGAAAAAAGTCAATTGTAATAAATGCACAGCTATGTGATGTTGTGAATGACTGATTGTACACTTTGGATGATTACATGGTGTATGAATATATATCAATAAAATAAAATAAATAAAAACCTTCCCATAAAGAAAACTCCAGGCCCACATGGCTTCAAAGTAAATTCTACCAAATATTTAAAGAAGAAAGAACACCTTACAACACAAACTCTTCCAGAAAAGAAAACAGAAGGAATCCTTCCCAATGCATTCTTTGAGGCCAGTATTAGCCTGTTTCCAAAACTAGACAAAGCATTACATGAAAGAAAACTGAAGACTGATTTCTTTTATGAATATAGATGATACAATTCTAAGTAAAATATTAAATCAAATCCAATACTATATAAAAATAAAATATGTCATGACTGTTTTTTACAGGAATCAGGGTTAATTTAACATTCAAAAATCAATAAAGTAATTCACCAATAAACAAACTAAAATCATATGATCATCTCATAGATGAGAAGGTGCATTCGACAGAATCCAACATCCATTCCTGACAAATTTCTCAGCAAACTAGGAATATAGAAGGGAACTTCCTTAGGATGATAAAAGGCATCTACCAAAAGCCTAAAGTTAAATCACACTTAATGGTGAAAGACTGAATGCTTTCTCCCTAAAATCAGGAAGAAGATAAGGATATCCATTCTCACCCCTCTATTAAATGCACTCTTCTAGAACTGTAGGTTCTGGCTAGCACAGTAGTAAGACATAAAATAAAAGTCATCCAGATTGGAAAGGAAGAAGTAAAATTTCTTTATTCACAGATGACAATCATCTATGCAGAATAGCCACAGAACTTACAAAAAACTAATAGAACTAATAAGTGAGTTTAGCAAAGTTTTAGGATACAGGATAAATATACAAAATCAATTGTATTTCTACATACAAGCAACAAATAATTGGAAATTGAAAAATAAATGAATAGAAATGCCATGTACAATATCATCAAAAAATATGAAATACTTAGGGATAAATCTGGTCAAAGATGTGAAAGACTGTACACTAAAAAATACAAAGTATTGCTTCAAAAATTTTTAAAGAGCTAAATAAATGGATGGATATGTATTGTTCATGGACAAGATGATTCAATATTGCTAAGATATCAATTATCCCCTAAAATGACTTATAGACTCAATGCAATTCCAACCAAAATCCCAGCAGGAATTTTGAAGAAATTAGCACACTGATTCTAAAATTTATATGGGAATATAAAGGATCTAGAATAGCCAAAGCAACTTTGAAAGGAAGAGCGAAGTTGGAAGACTAACACTACCAACTACGAGACTTATGATCACACTAAGTGTCTTAGTTTACCAGCTGGTATGACAAAAACCACACAATGGGTTGGCTTAACAACAGGAATGTTTTGGTCACAATTTCACAGGCTTGCATCCTTCCAGGGTCAGTAATATTTTGACAGGTGGCAATCCTTGGGTTTCTTGGCTTTCTCATCACATGGTGATTGCCTCTCCTTTCTTTTCCAGGTACTGTTGACTTCCTTCTTTCTTCCTGCTTCTCCCTCTGCCTTTTTCCCTGTGGCCTTCTCTGTAAGTCCTCCAGTAACAGGACTAAGACCCATCTTGATTTAGTTGGCCTCTCAACTAAAAATAAATTGTCCTATTTATAATCAGTTCATATCCACAGGAATGGATTAAGGATAAGAACATGTTTTTTTCTGGGGTACGTAACTCAATCTGCCACAGCTACCATAACCAAAACTGTGTGCTACTGATAAACAGATAAACAAGTAACTCAATGGAAAATAAGAAAGGGTCTAGAAATAGACATACATGGACAAATTATTTTTGTTCAAGGTGCAAAGGCAGTTCAATGGAGAATGAATGGTTTGTTCAATAAATGGTGCTGGAACAATTGGATATTCTTACTTTAAAAAAATGAACTTCACATCATATACAAAAATGAACTCAAACTGGATCATATATGCTAGAAGTAAAAACATAAAAATATATGTTTTTTTATAAAGCATGTAGAAGAAAATATAAAACAAATCTTTGTGACCTTGCATCAGGCAAAGATTCCTTAGATTTCAGAAAAATGAGTCATAAAAGAACAACTTGATAACTTGGACTTCACCAACATCTAAAACTTCTGCTTTTTAAAAGACACTGTTAAAACAATGAAAAATAAGCCACAGACTAGGAGGAAATTTTGCAAATTATATATCTCATAAAGGACTTGTATCTAGAATATATAAAGAACACTCAAAACTCAATAATAAAAAATTGGCTAAATATTTGAACAAACACTTCACCAAAGAAGATATATAGACAACAAATAAATACTTGAAAGATTTTCAACTCCATTAGTCATTGGAGAAATGAACACTTAAACCATAATGAGATACCACTGTACACATTTTTGAAATGGCTAAAATTAAAAAGACTAACCATATACTAAGTGTTGATAAGAATATGCACGATCTAAACTCTTATAAACTATTGATGGGAATGCAAAATGGTACAACTACTGTGGAAA